>NW_012108875.1:1452115-1458833 GCF_000951045.1 Mandrillus leucophaeus
ATACCCTTTATTTCTTTCTCCTGCCTGATTGCCCTGGCCAGAACTTCCAACACTATGTTGAATAGGAGTGGTGAGTCCCCTCTCTAACTTTCAATGTTACTCTCTTTCACACTGCAAGGGAATTTTTTTGTTTTGTTTTGTTTTTTTGTTTTTTTGTTTGTAGAAGTAAAAGCATGGTAGCAAAAAAAAAAAAAAAAAAGACACTTTATAAGTCCGTTATATTTTCTACAATTATTTCATGTACTATGACATATAAAATCAACAACATTAATTACACTCATATAAAACTAAGAGTGAATTCTAATGTAAATGATGGATTTGGATGCAAAAATTGTGTCAATGTAGGCTCACCAATTGTAACAAATGTACTACTCTGGTGGGGGATATTGATAATGGCGAAGGCTATATATGTGTTGGGGCACGGAGTATATGGAAAATCTCTGTACCTCCAGCTAAATTTTGCTGTGAACTTAAAACTGCTGTAAACATGAAGTCTACTAAAATATTTTAAAAAGACACAACATGCCAAAATACATGGAATGTAGCTTTGGCAGTGAAGACAAGAAAATTTATAACACTAAATAATTACATCAGAAAAGAAGACAGTTTCAATTAATTATCTAAGTTTCTACCTCAAAAAATGAGAAAAAGAAGAGTGAAAGACACCCAAACAAGCATAAGAAGGGAAATGGCAAAGGTGCAAGCAGAAATCAATTGAACTGGAAACAGAAACAGTAGAGAAAATCAATGAAACACAGCACTGATTCTTTACGGGGAAAATCAATAAAACTAGTAAACCTGTAGCAACACTGACAAAAAGAAGACACAAATAAACATCAGAAATGAAGCAGGGGATATCACTAAAGAACCTGTGTTTATTAAAAGGTAAATAAGAGATTACTACAAATAACTTTAGTACCATAAATTTGACAGGAGAAATAGACCAATCCCTCAAAAACCACAAACTACCAAAACTCAAACTAAGATAAAACAGACATTCTGAGTTGTCCTATGACCACTAAAGAAACTGAATTTGTAATTAAAAACACCCCAAAAATAAAATATCCAGGCCCATGTGGTTTCACTGGAGAATTCTACCAAACATTTAAAGAATTACCAGCAATCTTATACATATTCTTTCAGAAAATAGAAGAGGGAACCCATTTTCTGAGGCAAGTATTACCCTGATTAAAAAAAAAAAAAAGAAAACCTACAGAAAAATAGTATGATAAATTTCAATTCAAAAGTACTAAAAAAAAAAAAAAAAGCAGATTAAATACAGCAATGTATTCACAGGGTTTAGGACACACAAACCCAAAATATGGAACTTTAGCACACTGAGTTATTTTAAGCTGAAGGAATTTGAGAAAATGACAGAAGCAGGAAGGGCCCTCTCATCTACCTACTCCTGCTTTTCTCTTCTAAAGAAGGTCATAAAACCTAGAAAGAATTTTTTTACTCTCCCCTGAAGCAGGTCATAAGACTGTAATGTGACAGTGCAAACTTCATAGCCAGAGGAAAGGAACTTCCTTGTCTCTGAAAACACAGAAACACAGAAGAATCTGAACAAACAGGCCTTGTGAAGCTACCCCAGTTAATTATCTTTAGATCATACACCCTTTGTCCAATCATACTTCTCCACAACTGTCTACTCTTCATTAAACCTAAGCATAAAAATACACAGGTTTCCCTTTTTCTTTGGATCATCATTTCTGAAGGCTCCAATGTCACATAATACTTATGTTAAAAATTTTGTCTACTTTTTTTTCCTTTTAATCTGTCTTTTTCAGTTTTATTTTTAGACCCAGTCCGAAACTTTAAGAGAGTTGATGAAAATCTTACTCACCTACAGTATAAAATAACTATACACCATGACTGAATTCTTTTTACTTCACCAAAGTTGCTTCAATGTTCAAAAATCAATCACAAAAAAAATCAGCCAATGCAATCCACCATATCAACAAGTTAAAGAAGAAAAAACTCAAATGTCATGTAAATTGATTCAGACAAAGCAGTTGACAAAATCCAAGAGCCATTCATAATTAAAAAACAAAACAGGTGGTTCAGTGGACTCAACCATTCTAGCCTGCCGGCTCTGGGGAGTACAGGTGGTCTGGATAAGGAGAAGTGCCCCACAACGCAGCACAGCTGCTGTGCCAGATCGTTGCCAGACTGCTGCTGTAAGTGGGACCCTGATCCCTCCCTCCTTACTGGGCAGGGCTTCCCTGAGGGACTTTCACCAACTCCAGCCATGGTTATAACTCTGATCTCTCCCTGGGATGGAGACCCCAGCGGGAGGGAGAGCCACTGTCTCTGTGGTTCAGTCAACTCAGCCTTTTCAGCCTGTGGCTCTGGAGAGACCAAGTGGTCTGCATGAGGAAGGGTTCCCACAATTCAGCAAACCAGTTCTATCAAAAAGCAGCCAGACTGCTGATTTCGGTGGGTCTCTGATCTCATTCCTCCTGACTAGGTGAGACCTCTCAACAGGGGTCTCCAGACACCTCCTACAGGAGCACTCTGACGGGAAACAGGTCAGTACCCTCCTGGGATGGAGCACCCAGAGAAAGGAGTAGGCTGCCATCTTTGCTGTTTTGCAGCCTTCACTGGTGATATCTCCAGGTACAGAAAAAATGGAGGCAGCTACAGTCTGGAGCAGACCCCCAGAAAACAGAAGCAGCACTATGGAAGAGTGGCCTCATTGATAAAAGAAAAGCACACAAACAGAAAGCAACAACAACATCAACAAAAACAACTCCATAAAAAAACCCCATTCAAAGATCAGCAACCTCAAAGATCAAAGGTAGATAACCCCACAAAGATGAGAAAGAATCAACAGAAAAACGCTGAAAACTCAGAAAGCTAGAGTGCCTTTTCTCCTTCAAGTGACCACAACACCTCTCCAGCAAGGGCACAGAATGAGACTCAGGCTGAGATGGTTGAATTGACAGAAGTAGACATCAGAAGGTGGGTAATAATGAACTTCACTGAGCTTAAAAAAGCATGTTGTAACCCCAATACAAAGAAGCGAAGAATTAAAATAAAACTATACAGGAGCCGATAACCAGAATAGCCAGTTTAGACAGAAACATAACTGACCTGATTAAGCTGAAAAACACAACACGAAAACTTCACAATGCAATCAGAAGTACCAATAGCAGAATAGACGAAGTGGAGAAAAGAATCTCAGAGCTTGAAGACTGTCTTTCTGAAATAAGACAGGCAGACAATAATAGAGAAAAAAAAGAATGAAATGGAACAAACAAAACCTCTGAGAAATATGGAATTATGTAAAAAGACCGAAACTATGACTGCTTAGGGTACCTGTAAGAGATGGGGAGAATGGAATCAAGTTGGAAAACACACTTCAGGATATCATCAAGGAGAACTTCCCCGACCTAGCAAGACAGACCAAAACTCAGATTCAGGAAATCCAGAGAACCCCAGTAAGATACTCCATGAGAAGATCAACCCCAAGACAAAAAATCATCAGATTCTCCAAGGTCAAAATGAAAGAAAAAAACGTTAAGGGCAGCCACAGAGAAAGACCAGGTCACCTACAAAGGGAAGCCCATCAGACTCACAGTGGACCTCTCAGCAGAAACCCCACAAGCCAGAAGAGATTGGGGGCCAATATTCAACATTATTAAATAAAAGAATTTCCAACCTAGAATTTCATATCTGGCCAAACTAAGCTTCAGAAGCAAAGGAGAAATAAGATCCTTTTCAGACAAGCATAATGCTGAGGGAGTTCATCACCACCAGGCCTGCCTTGCAAGAGCTCCTGAAGAAGGCACTAAATTAGAAAGGAAAAACTGTTACCAGCCACCACGAAAACATACTGAAGTACACAGATAAGGGACACTCTGAAGCAACCATGAAACAAGTCTGCAAAATAACCAGCTAGCATCATGATGACAAGATCAAATTAACACATAACAATATTAACCTTAAATGTAAATGAGCTAAATGCCCTAATTAAAGACACAGAATGGCAAGCTGGATAATGAGTCAAGACCCATCAATATGCTGTCTTTGAAAGACCCATCTCACATGCAAAGACACATGTAGGCTCAAAATAAAGGGATGGAGGAAAATTTACCAAGCAAATGGAAAACAGAAAAAAGCAGGGGCTCTAGTTTCTGACAAAACACACTTTAAACCAACAAAGATTAAAAAAGACAAACAAGGACATTACATAATGGTAAAGTGTTCAAGTCAACAAGAAGAGCTAACTATCCTGAATATACATGCACCCAATACAGGAGCACCCAAATTCATAAAGTAAGTTCTTAGAAACCTACAAAGAGATTTAGACTCCCACACAATAATAGTGGGAAACTTTAACACGCCACTGACAATATTAGACAGATCACTGAGACAGAAAATTAACACAGATATTCAGAACCTGAACCTGGCTCTGGATCAAGTGAACCTAATAGATATCTATAGAACTCTTCACCCCAAAAGAACACAATGTACGTTCTTTTCATCACCACCTGGCACTTTAAAATTGATCACATAATCAGAAGTAAAATACTCCCCAGCAAGTACAAAAGAACTGAAATTATAACAGTTTCTCAGACAACAGCACAATAAAGCTAGAACTCAAGACTAAGAAATTCATTCAAAAACACACAACTTCATGAAAATTAGACAACCTGCTCCTGAATGACTCCTGGGTAAATAATGAAATTAAGGCAGAAATCAAGAAGTTCTTTGAAATTAATGAGAACAAAGAGCCAACATACCAGAATCTCTCGGACACAGTGAAAGCAGTGTATTAGTCAGGGTTCTCTAGAGGGACAGAACTAATAGGATAGATGTATATATAAAGGAGAGTTTATTAAGGAGTATCGACTCACACGATCACACGGTGAGGTCACAGAATAGGCCATCTGCAAGCTAAGGAGCAAGGAAGCCAGTCCGAGTCCCAAAGCTGAAGAACTTGGAGTTCGATGTTCAAGGGCAGGAAGCATCCAGCACAAGAGAAAGATGTAGACCAGAAGACTAAACCAGCATAGTCTTCCCACGTTATTCTGCCTGCTTTTATTCTGGACACACTGGCAGCTGATTAGATTGTGCTCATGCAGATTGTGTGTGGGTCTGCTTTTCCCAGTCCACTGTCTCAAATGTTAATCTCCTTTGGCAACACCCTCACAGACACACCCAGGAACAATACTTTGCATCCTTCAATCCATTCACGTTGACACTCAGTATTAACCATCACAAGCAGTGTAAGAGGGAAATATATAGCACTAAATGCCCACATCAAAAGGATAGAAAAATCTCAAATTAACAACTTAATATCACAACTAAAAGAATGAGAGAACTAACAACAAACAAACCCCAAAGCTAGCTGAAGGCAAAAATTAACTAAGATCAGAGTAAAACTGAAGGAGATAGAGACGCAAAATGCCATTCAAAATCTCAACGAATCAAGAAGCTGGTTTTCGTTTTGTTTTGTTATGTTTTGAAAAAAATTAGTAAAATAGACTGCTAGCTAAACTAATAGAGAGAAAATAAAAGAAGAATCCAATAGACACAATAAGAAATGATAAAGGGGATATCACCACTGACTCTACCAAAATACAAGCAACCATCAGAGAATACTATAAATGCCTCTATGCATATACACTGGAAAATCGAGAAGAAACGGATAAATTCCTGGACACATACACCCTCCCAAGACTGAACCAGGAAAAAATTGAACACTTGAATAGACCAATAACAAGTTCTGAAATTGACTCAGTAATAAATAGCCTACAACCAAAACAAAAAGAAAAAGAAAGCCCAGTACTAGATGGATTTAGAGCTGAATTCTACCAGAGGTACAAATAAGAGCTGGTACCATTTCTACTGAAACTACTCCAAACTGAAGAAAGCACTAATCAGAAAGGAATTGAAAAGAAGGGACTCCTCCCTAACTCATTTTATGAAGCCAGCATCATCTTGATACCAAAACCTGGCAGAGATACAACAAAAAAAGAAAACTTCAGGCCAATATCCCTGATAAACATCAATGCAAAAATCCTCAAAAAAATACTGGCGAACCGAATCCAGCAGCACATCAAAAAGCTAATCTAGCACTGTCAAGTTGGCTCCATCCCCAGGATGCAAGGTTGGTTCAGCATAAGCAAATCGATAACTGTAATTCATCACATAAACATAACTAAAGACAAAAACTACATGATTATCTCAATAGATGTAGAAAAGGCCTCCAGTGAAATTCAACATGTCTTCATGTTAAAAACTCTCAATAACCTATGTACTGAAGGGAAATACTCAGAATAATAAGCGCCATTTATGACAAACCAACAGCCAATATCAAACCGAATGGGCAAAAGCTGGATGCATTCCCTTTTAAAACCAGCACAAGACAAGGATGCCTTCTCTCACCACTCCTATTGAACATAGTATTGAAAGTTCTGGTGACAGCAATCAGGCAAGAAAAAGAAACAAAAGGTATTCAAATAGGAAGAAAGGAAGTCAAATTATCCCTGTTTGCAGATGATATAATTCTATATCTAGAAAAACCCATTGTCTCAGCCGAGAAGCTTGCTCTTTCTTTTTCTTTCTTTCTTTCTTTCTTTCTTTCTTTCTTTCTTTCTTTCTTTCTTTCTTTCTTTTTCTTTCTTTCTTTCTTTCTTTCTTTCTTTCTTTCTTTCTTTCTTTCTTTCTTTCTTTCTTTCTTTCTTTCTTTCTTTCTTTCTTTCTTTCT
>NW_012108875.1:1458883-1465310 GCF_000951045.1 Mandrillus leucophaeus
TTTCTTTCTTTCTTTCTTTCTTTCTTTCTTTCTTTCTTTCTTTCTTTCTTTCTTTCTTTCTTTCTTTCTTTCTTTCTTTCTTTCTTTCTCTTTTTATTATACTTTAAGTTCTAGGGTACATGTACACAATGTGCAGGTTTGTTACATATGTCTACATGTGCCATGTTGGTATGCTGCACCCATTAACTTGTCATTTACATTAGGTATTTCTCCTAATGCTATCCCTCCCCGATCCCCTGACCCCATGACAGGTCCCAGTGTGTGATGTTCCCCATCCAGTGTCCAAGTGTTCTCATTGTTCAATTCCCACCTATGAGTGAGAACATGTGGTGTTTGGTTTTCTGTCTTTGCGATAGTTTGCTCAGAATGATGGTTTCCAGTTTCATCCATGTCTCTACAAAGGATATGAACTCATCCTTTTTAATGGCTGCATAGTATTCCATGGTGTATATATGCAACATTTTCTTAATCCAGTCTATCACTGATTGATATTTGGGTTGGTTCCAAGTCTTTGCTGTTGTGAATAGTGCCACAATAAACATATGTGTGCATGTGTCTTTATAGTAGCATGATTTATATACACCCGGTAATGGGATCACTGGGTCAAATGCTATTTCTAGTTCTAGATCCTTGAGGAATTGCCAAGCTGTCTTCCACCATGGTTGAACTAGTTTACAATCCCACCAAGAGTGTAAAAGCATTCCTTTCTCCACATCCTCTCTAGCACCTGTTGTTTCCTGACTTTTTAATGATTGCCATTCTAGCTGGTATGAGATGGTATCTCATTGTGGTTTTGATTTGCATTTCTCTGATGACCAGTGATGATGAGCATTTGTTCATGTGTCTGTTGGCTGCATAGATGTCTTCCTTTGAGAAGTGTCCGTTCATATCCTTTGCCCACTTTTGGATGGGGTTAATTTTTTCTTGTAAATTTGTTTAAGTTCTTTGTAGGTTCTGGATATTAGCCTTTGTCAGATGAGTAGATTGCAAAAATTTTCTCCCATTCTGTAGGTTGCCTGTTCACTCTGATGGTAGTTTCTTTTGCTGTGCAGAAGCTCTTTAGTTTAATTAGATCCCATTTGTCAATTTTGGTTTTTGTTACCATTGCTTTTCGTGTTTTAGACATGAAGTCCTTGCCCCTGCCGATGTCCTGAATGGTATTGCCTAGGTTTTCTTCTAGGGTTTTTATGGTTTTAAGTCTAACATTTAAGTCTTTAATGCATCTTGAATTAATTTTTGTATAAGGTATAAGGAAGGGATCCAGTTTCAGCTTTCTACATATGGCTAGCCAGTTTTCCCTGCACCATTTTTAAATAGGGAATCCTTTCCCCATTTCTTGTTTTTGTCAGGTTTGTCAAATCAGATGGTTGTAGATGTGTGGTATTATTTCTGAGGGCTCTATTCTGTTTCATTGGTCTATATCTCTGTTTTGGTACCAGTACCATGCTGTTTTGGTTATTGTAGCCTTGTAGTATAGTTTGAAGTCAGGTAGCATGATGCCTCCAGCTTTGTTCTTTTGGCTTAGGATTGTCTTGGCAATGCATCAGCCCAGAAGCTTCTTAAGCAACTTCAGCAAAGTCTCAGGATACAAAATCAGTGTGCAAAAATTGCTAGCATTCCTATATACTGACAATAGGCAAGCCAAGAGCTAAATCATGAATAAACTCCTATTCATGATTGCTACAAAAAGAATAAAATACCTAGGAATACAGCTAACAAGGAAAGTGAAGGACCTCTTCAAGGAGAACTGCAAACCACTGTTCAAGGAAATCAGAGAGGAGAAACAAATGGAAAAACATTTCATGCTCATGGATAGGAAAAATCAATCATGACAATAGTTATACTGCCCAAAGCAATTTATAGATTCAATGCTATTTCTATTAAGCTACTATTGACATTCTTTACAGAATTAGAAAAAAACTATCTTAAAATTCATATGGAACCAAAAAAGAGTCTGAATAGCCAAGACAACCCTAAGCAAAAAGTACAAAGCTGGAGGCATCATGCTACCTGACTTCAAATTATACTACAAGACTAGAGTAACCAAAACAGCATGGTACGAATACAAAAGCAGACACATAGATCAATGGAACAGAATGGAGAACTCAGAAATAAGACTGCACAACTACAACCATGTAATCTTTGATAAATCTGACGAAAAACAAGCATCGAAGAAATAATTCCCTATTTAATAAATGGTGCAGGGGGAACTGGCTAACCATATGCAGAAAATTAAAACTGGATGCTTTCCTTACACCTTATGCAAAAATTAACTCAAGATGGATTAAAGACTTAAATGTATAACCCAAAACTGTAAAAACTCAGGAATAAAATCTAGGCAATACCATTCAGGACATAGGCACAGGTAAAGATTTCATGATAAAAATGCAAAAAACCATTGCAGCAAAAGCAAAAATTGACAAATGGGATCTAATTAAACTAAAAAGCTTCTGCACAGCAAAAGAAACTATCTTCAGAGTGAACAGACAACCTATAGAATGGGAGAAAATTTTTGCAACATTTCCATCTGACAAAGGTCTAACATCCAGTGTTTACAAGGAACTTAAACAAATTTACAAGAAAAAACCAAACAACCAAATTAAAGTGGGCAAAGGACATGAACAGACAGTTTTCAAAAGAAGATATTTATGCAGCCAACAAGCATGTGAACAAAAGCTCAACATCACTGATCATTAGAGAAATGCAGATCAAAACCACAATAAGATACCATCTTGTACCAGTCAGAATGGCTATTGCTAATAAAAACCAAGAAACAACAGGTGCTGGTGAGGATGTAGAGAAAAAGGAATGCTTATATGCTGTTCATGGGAGTGTAAATGAGTTCAACCATCGTGGAAGACAGTGCAGCAATTCTCAAAGTTCTAGAAGCAGAAATACCATTTGACCCAGCGATCCAATTTCTAAGTATATATCCATAGGAATATAAATCATTCTATTATAAAGATACATCCATGCATATGTTCATTGCAGCACTATTTACAATAGTAGACATAGAATCAAACCAAATGCCCATGAATGATAGACTGGTCAAAATAAATGTGGCACATATACACTATGGAATACTATGCAGACATTAAAAAGAATGACATCATGCCCTTTGGAGGGACATGTATAGTGCTGGAAGCCAATATCCTCAGCAAACTAACACAGGAACAGAAAACCAAACATTGCATGTTCTCACTTACAACTAGGAGCTGAACAATGAAAACACATGGACACATCGGGGGAACAATACATACTGGGGCCTGTCAGGAGGGTGGGGGAGAGAGAGAATCAGGAAGAATAGCTAATGGATGCTGGGCTTAATAGCTAGGTCATGGGATGATCTGTGCAGCAAACCACCATGGCACATGGTTACCTATGTAATGAACCTGCACATCCTGCACAAGTGCCCTGGAACTTAAAATAAAAGTTGAACAAAACAAAACCTCTGCAAATTAGGAATAAAGGGGAATTATCTCAAGTTGATAAAGAACATCTACAAAAACCTACAGCTAACATCATACATAATGGTTAAAAGCTGAATGCTTTCCCCCTAATATCCAGTGATGTTAGCTTTCACTACTCTTATTCATCATACTGTTGGAATTTCTAGCCCTTTAATAAGGCAAGAAAATGTGATCAAAGGCACACAGTTTGGAAAGGAAGGAATGAAACTTCCTATTTGTAAATGAAATTATTGTATACATAGAAAATCCCAAAAAGGGAGGCAGAGAAAGATGGTGAAATAAAAGGCCCCACTGATTATTCTCCCCACAAGGACACCAATATAAGAGGTACCTACACAAAAAAGCACCTTCATAGGAACCAAAAGTCAGGTGAGTGCTCACAGTACCTGATTTTAACTTCATATTGCCGAAAGAGGCACTGAAGGGGTACAAAAATCAGTCTTGAATCACCAATGCCACCCCTCACTCATCTTCCGGCAGAGGCAGCATGGTGCAGAAAGCATTTCTGGGCTCTGGGGAGAGGGGGAATGCAAAAATTATGAGACATTGAACTCTGTGCTATCCTAGTACAACAGAAAACAAAACCAGACCAAATTCAGCTGATGTATGCCCATGGAACGAGCATTTAAAATAGCCCTAGCCAGAGGGGAATCACTGATCCCAGTGGTTTAAACTTGACTTCCCACAAACATCACCATCATGAGCTAAAGTGCTTTGGGGCTCCAAATAAACTTGATAGGCAGTTTGACCACAAGACTGAAGCTCCTAGGTTAAGTCCTATTGCTGAAACGAGCCCAGAGACAGTGAGGTGGGGAACACGTGACATACTAAGACACCAGCCAGGGAGGCTAAGGGAGTGCTGGCATCACCCTCCCCCAGCCTCAGGATGCACAGCTCATTGCTTCAAAGGAGACCCCTTTCTTCTGCCTGAGGAGAAGAGAGGGAAGAATGAGGAAGACTTTGTCTTGTATCTTGGGTACCATCTCAGATAGACCAGGATACAGTACCAGTCAGAGGTGCAAGGTCCCTTTTCCAGGCCTATCTCCCAAATAACATTTATGGACATACCCTGGGAAAGAAGTGAACCTGCTGCCTTGAAGGGAAGGAACCAGTCCTGGCAGGATTCACAACCTGCTAACTGAAGAGCTCTTGGGACCTGAATGACCAACAGTGATACCCAGGTACTACATTGAGGGCCTTGGGTGAGACTCTGATACTTGTGACTTCAGGTGAAACTCAGCACATTTCCACCTGTGGTGGCTACAGAGTGAGAGTCCTTCCACTTGAGAAGAGCAAAGCGAAAAGTACGGGGGACTCTGTCTTGCACCTTAGGTACCAGCTTGGCCATAGGTGAGGGGACGGTAAGAGGACCAAGGGGGCTCTTGGGGTCCTGACTCCAGGAATTGGCTCTTAGATGGCATTTCTGGACCTACCCTGGGCTACAGGGGAATCTACTGCCCTAAAGAGTGAGTCCCAGGCCAGGCAGCATTCACCGCAAACTGACTGAAGAGTCCTTGGGACTAATGGAAACATGAGTGGTAGTCTGGAAATATTCCCTAATGGTCTGTGGTGGCAGTGGCATGGAGTGAGGCTCCTCTGTCTTTGGAAAGGGCAGGAAAGAATGGAAAGGACTGCATCTTATTGTCTGAGTGCTAGCTCAGCAACAGTACAATAGATAACCAGGTAGACTTCTAAGGTTTTCAACTCTAGTCCCTGGCTCCTGGACAGCACCTCTGGACCCATCTGGGGCCTGGGGAAACTCACCATCATGAAGGGAAGGAAAAACGCCTGGATGGCTTTGCAATTTGCTGATTGTAAAGCTCCAGGGCCTTGAACAAACATAGGCCATAGCCAGAGAGTGGTTACAGCAGGCCTTGGGTAGGACCTGGTGCTATGCTGATTTCAGGTCTGATCCAGTCCAGTCCTAGTGATGGTGGCCACAGAGGTGGTTGTATCATTCCAGCCCCTGCTCTAGGTGGCTTAGAGAGAAAGACTCTGTTTGGGAGAAAGTAAGGGAAGAGAATAAGAGTCTCTGCTGGTACATGTTCTCACTCGTAGCTGGGAATTCAACAATGACAACACTTGGACACAGGAAGGGGAACATCACACACAGGGGCCTGTCATGGGGTGGGGGGAGGGGGGAGGAATAGCATTAGGAGATATATGTAATGTAAGTGACGAGTTAATGGGTGCAGCACACCAACACGGCACATGTATCCATATGTAACAAACCTGCATGGTGTGCACATGTACCCTAGAACTTAAAGTATTAAAAAAAAAAAAAAAGAGTCTCTGCCGGTAATTTAGAGAATTCTCCTGGACCTTGTCCAAGACCATCAATGCAGTACCTCTATGACTCTGGAAGAACCACAGCATTACTGGGCTTGGGGTGCCCCCTAAAGCAGATACAACTTAGATTAAAACACCCAAATCCTTTCAAATATCTACAAAGTCTTCCCAAGAAGGATGGCTACAAGAAGCCCCGACAATGATGACTACAATAAATACCTAACTCTTCAATGCCCAGAAACCAAAGAACATCTACTAGCATCAACACCATCCAGGAAAACATGAATTCAACAAATGAACTAAATAAGTCACCAGGAACTAATTGTAGAGAAAGAGAGATATGTGACCTTTCAGACAGAGAATGCAAAATAGCTGGGCAAACTCAAAGACATTCAAGTTAACACAGAGAAGGAATTCAGAATTCAATCAGACAAAATTAACAAAGAGATTGAAATCATTTTTTAAAATGAAGCAGGAATATTGGAGTTGAATAATGTAATTGACACAATTAAGAATGCATCAGAGTCTTTTATTTTATTTTATTTATTTTTTATTATACTTTAAATTCTAGGGTACATGTGCACAATGTGCAGGTTTGTTACATATGTATCCATGTGCCATGTTGGTGTGCTGCACCCATTAACTCGTCATTTACATTAGGTATATCT
>NW_012108875.1:1465520-1474587 GCF_000951045.1 Mandrillus leucophaeus
GAACATACGTGTGCATACGTCTTTATAGCAGCATGATTTATAATCCTTTGGGCATATACCCAGTAATGGGATGGCTGGATCAAATGGTATTTCTAGTTCTAGATCCTTGAGGAATTGCCACACTGTCTTCCACAATGGTTGAACTAGTTTACACTCCCACCAACAGTGTGAAATTGTTCCTATTTCTCCACATCCTCTCCAGCACCTGTTGTTTCCTGACATTTTAATGATCACCATTCTAACTGGTGTGAGACGGCATCTCATTGTGGTTTTGATTTGCATTTCTCTGATGACCAGTGATGATGAGCATTTTTTCATGTTGTCTGTTGGCTGCACAAATGTCTTCCTTTGAGAAGTGTCTGTTCATATCCTTTGCCCACTTTTTGATGGGGTTGTTTGATTTTTTCTTGTAAATTTGTTTAAGTTCTTTGTGGATTCTGTATATTAGCCTTTTGTCAGATGGGTAGATTGTAAAAATTTTATCCC
This sequence comes from Mandrillus leucophaeus, assembly GCF_000951045.1. Taxonomy (NCBI): domain Eukaryota; kingdom Metazoa; phylum Chordata; class Mammalia; order Primates; family Cercopithecidae; genus Mandrillus; species Mandrillus leucophaeus. The sequence goes on from NW_012108875.1 coordinate 1,466,007, forward strand.
ATTCTGTAGGTTGCCTCTTCACTCACATCAGAGTCTTTTAATAGCGGAATTGATGAAGCAGAAGAAAGAATTAGTGAGCTTAAGACAGGCTATTTGAAAATAGAGGAGACAAAAGTAAAAAGAATACAAACAAATGAAGCATACCTACAAGATCTAGAAAATCTCAAGATGGCACGACTAAGAGTTACTGGCCTTAAACAGAAGGTAGAGAAAGAGATAGGGGTAGATAGTTTTCAAATGGATAATAACAGAGAACTTGCAAACCCAGAGCAAGATACCAACATCCAAGTACAAGAAGATTATAGAACACCAAGCAGATTTAACTCAAAGAAGTCTACCTCAAGGAATTTAACAATCAAACTCCCGAAGGTCAAAAAAAATTCTTAAAAAAATCATAAAAACAACAAGAGAAAAGAAACAAATAACATCCAATGGAGTTCCAATATTCCTAGCAGCAGACTTTTCAGTGGAAAGCTTACAGGCCAGGAGAAAGTGGCACGACATATTTAAAGCATTGAAGTAAAACAGAAACTTTTACCCTAGAATAGTATATCCAGTGAAAATATTATTCAAAGATGAAGGAGGAATATTTTCCCAAACAAAAGCTGAGGGATTTCATCAATACCAGACCTGTCCTACAAGAAATGCTAAAGGAAGTACTTCAATCAAAAAGAAAAGGACACTAATGAGCAGAAGAAATCAGCTGGAGGTACAAAACTCACTGGTAATAGTAAGCACACAGAAAAACACAGACTATTATAATGCTGTAACTGAGTTGTATAAACTACTCTTATCTTAAATAGAAAGACTAAATGATGAACCAATCAAAAATAATAGCTACAAAAACTTTTCAATACATAGATGGTACAATAAGATATAAATGGGAACAACAGAAAGTTAAATAGCAAAAAGAATAAGATAGGGAGCAGAATTTTTATTAGTTTTCCTTTTGCTTGTTTGTTTATGCAAAATACGTTAAGTCATTATCTGGTTAAAATAATGGGTTAAGAGACATAAGACAGTATTTGCAAGACTCATGGTAACCTCAAACCAAGAAACATACAATGGATATACAAAAAATAAAAAGCAAGAAATTAAAACATACCACCTGACAAAATCACCTTCACTAAAAGAAGGCAGGAAGGAAGGAAAGAAGGAAGAGAAGCCCACAAACAGACACAAAAAGAAAGCAAATAATGAAACAGCAGGACTAAGTCCTTATCAATAATAACATTGAATGTAAATGGACTAAACTCTTCAATAAAAAGACAGAGTGGCTGAATTAATTTTAAAATAAATAAGAGCCAGTGATCTGTTGTCTACAAAAAATACATTTCACCTATCAAGACACACATAGACTGAAAATAAAGTGATGGAAAAAATATTCCATGCAAATGGAAACCAAAAAAGAGCAGGAATAAGTAATACTTATCTCAGACAAAATAGATATTAAGACAAAAACTATAAAGAGAGACAAAGGAGGGCACTTGGTAATGATAAAGGGGTCAATTCAACAAAAGGATATAACAATTTTAAAATACACACACCCAGCATGGGAGCACATGGATATGTAAAGCAAATATCATTCAAGTTAAAAAGATAAATAGGCTCCAATACAGTAATAGCTGAAAACTTCAACCCCTCACTTTCAGCATTGGACAGATGTTCCAGACAGAAAATCAACAAAGAATCGTGAGACTTAATCTGCACTATAGACCAAATGGATCTAATAGATATTTATAGAACATTTTATCCAAGAACCGCATAATACACATTCTTTTCCTCAGCACATGGATCATTCTCAAAGATAAACCATATGTTGTCAGGTCACAAAACAAGTCTTAAAATATTTTAAAGAAAAACCTGAAATAATAGTAAGCATCTTCTCTGACAATAAAGGGATAAAACTAGAAATCACTAATAAGAGAAATCTTGGAAACTATTCAAATACATAGAAATTAAACAATATTTTCCTGAATGACCAGTGGGTCAATGCATAAATTAATGAGAAAATTGAAAAAATTTATTGAAACAAATGATAATCTAGACACAACATACCAAAATCTATGGGATACAGCAAAAGCATTACTATGAAGGAATTTTATAGCAATAGGGGCCTACATCAAAAAAGAAGAAATACTTCAAATAAACAACTTAATGGTGCATCTTAAAGAACTAAAAAAGCAAGAGCATAGCAAACCCCAATTAAAGAAAAGAAATAATATAGATCAGAGCAGAAATAAATGAAGTTGAAATGAAGAAAACAATACAGAAGACAAATGAAACAAAAATTTGGTTTTTTTGGTTTTTTTTTTTTTTGGAAAAGTTAAACAAAACTGACAAACCTTTTGCCAGACTAAGAAAAAAACAGCAAAGATTCAAATAAGTAAAATCAGAGATGAAAAAGGAGACATTACAAGTGCTACTGCAGAAATTCAAAGGATCATTAGTGGCTACCAAGAACAACCATAAGCCATTAAATTGGAAATTCTAGAAGAAATAGACAAATTCCTAGACACATACAACCTACCAAGATCGAACCGGGAAGAAATCCAAAACCTGAACAGACCAATAATGTGATAGAAGATGTAATAAAAGTCTCAGAGTAAAGAAAAGCCTAGGACTTGATGGCTGCACTGCTGAATTCTAGCAAATGTTTAAAGAACTAATATTAATTCTACTCAAACTATTCCAAAACATAGAGGAGGATGAAATACTTCCAAACTCATTCTACGATGCCAGTATTTCTCTGATACCAAGTAATAGACAAAGTCATATCAAAAAAAGAAAACTACAGACCAATCTCTCTGATGAATATTGATGCAAAAATCCTCAACAAAATACTCGCAAATCAAATTCAACAATACAATAAAAACATCATTCATCATGACCAAGTGGGATTTATCCCTGGGATGCAAGGTTAGTTCAATATATGAAAATCGATCAATGTGACACATCATATAAACAGAATGAAGGGTAAAAACCATATGATCATTTCAATTGATGATGGAAAGTCATTTGATAAAATTTAACATCCTTTTATAATAACAAAACTAAAAATACTGGGGATAGAAGGAACAAAACTCAATGTAATAAAAGCCATATATGACGGACTGACAGGTAGTATAATAAGAATGGGAAAAACTGAAAGTCTTTCCTCTAAGATCTGGAACACGATAAGGATGCCCACTGTTACTGCTGTTATTCAACATAGTACTGGAAGTCCTAGCCAGAGCAATCAGACAGGAGAAAGAATTAATGGGCATCCAAAGTGGAAAGGAAGAAGTCAAATTATTCTTGTTTGCAAATAATATTATCTTACATTTGGAAAAACCTGAAGACTCCACCAAAAAAAAAAGAAGCATTAGAACTGATAAATCTAGTGAAGTTACAGGATACAAAATCAACATACAAAAATCAGTAACATTTCTATATGCCAACAGTGAAAAATCTGAAAAAGAAATCAAGATATAATCCCATTTACAATAAATACAAATAAAATCAAATACCTAGGAATTAATCAAAGAAGTGAAAGATCTCTACAATAAAAACTATAAAACACTGAAGAAATGAATTGAAGCAGACACCAAAAAATGGATGTTCATGGATTGGAAGAATCAATATTGTTAAAATGTCCATACTACCGAAAGTAATCTACAGATTCAATGCAATTTCTATTAAAATACCAATGATATTCTTCACCCAAATAGAAAAAACAATCCTAAAATTTATATGGAACCACAAAAGACCCAGACTAGTCAAAGCTATCCTGAGAAAAAAAGAACAAAATGGGAGGAGTCACATCACCTGACTTCAAATTATGCTACAAAGCTATAGTAACCAAAACACTATGGTAGTAGCATAAAAACAGACACATAGGCCAATGGAACAGAATAGAGAACCCAGTAACAAATCCACACACCTACAGTGAGTGCATTTTTGACAAAAGTACCAAGAACATACACTGGGGTAAAGACAGTCTCTTCAATAAACGGTGCTAGGAAAACTGGTTATCCATATGTAGAAGAATGAAACAGATCCCTATCTCTCACCATATACAAAAATTAAATCAAAATGGGTTAAAGGCTTAAATCTAAGACCTCAAACTATGAAACTACTATAAGAAGACATTGGGGAAAATCTCTAGAACTTTGGACTGGGTGAAAATTTCTTGAGCAATACCCCACAAGTCCACAGGCACAGACAACCAAAACAAAGGTACACAAATGGGATCACATCCAGTTGTAAAGCTTCTGCACAGCAAAAGACGTAATCAACAAAGTGAAGAGACAACCCACAGAATGGGAGAAAATGTCTGCAAACTACTCATCTGGGAAGGGATTAACAGCCAGAATATATAAGGAGCTTAAACAACTCTATAGGAAAAAAAAAAAATCAAAGGATACCTAAAGTAATTGCAGATACATGTTATGTTTATGGATTGGAAGACTCAACATAGAAAAGATGTCACTTGTTCCCAGATTTATCTATAAATCCAATGCAATTCCCACCAAAATACCAGTAAGGATTTTGGTAGGCATAGCTAGACAAGCTTATTCTAAAATTTATTTGGAAAGCTACAGGCCCTAGAGTAGCTAAAACGATCTTTAAAAAAATAGGAATTATGTGGGAATAGTCACTGTACCTAATATTAAGTGTTATTACGTAGCTATAGTAATCAACACAGTGTGGTATTGGCTGAGTAATAGACATTGATCTAATAGATCAAATAAATAAAATAGAGAACCCAGGAACAGATCCATATCAACATGTCCAAATGATGTTTGATAAAGGTGCAAAAGTAATTCAATGGAGGAAGTATAGTCTTTTCAACAAGTGATGCTGAAGCAATTGGACATACATTGGCAAAAGAATGAACCTTGGCCTAAATCTCACACCTATTATGAAAATTAACTCAAAATGGATTGTAGACTTAAATATAAAATATAAGACTTTCAGAAAAAATAAAAAGCATAAGAGAAAGTCTTTAGGACCAGGGGCTTTTAGACTTTATACCAAAAGCACAACCATAAAAGAAAAAAAAATTACACTGAGCATCATCAAAATTAAAATATTTTGCTCAGAAAATGCTATGAACTAGTTTAAAACATTACTCATTTGTTTAAAAAAAAAAAGAAATGTTAACATGATCACATGTTTCCAAGTATGGCAAATAGAGATCCCATCTGATTTAGTTTATATGGAGTGGTGAGTCCACTGGTCAACTTTCCTTGGAGGCCTGGCTAAGTGTGAAGGATATGTGCTATTGTAATGCCTGAGTCACTTCCAGGGCATGCATTTCCTGTGGTTACGACTTTTCTAAAGAGTAAGTCAGCTGGAAACAACATATAATGAACGTGCACATAGAATGCTGGACTTTGGAAAAAGAAATGCATTTGGGGAAAAGGAAGTAAAGGACTCTACAGGAACCTATTTTTGTTTTTGCAATTCTTACCTAGGACTTGGTTGTAATTTCCAAAACATGGATGATAATGTGCCTGGGATTATTAAAACCCAGCAATATGAAGAACTGACTTTGATTTTAGCTGCATTTAAAACTTCCACTGCACTGAAGAAGGAATCCAATACTCAGTGGCAGAACTTGAAACCCAAGGCTGACCTCTTTATGACAAAGTTGATGGCAATGAGCATTCTTGACATTAGCTCAAAATGTTTTATTTGTATATCCTGAAAGAAAAGCTTTCTTAGGAGTCTTTCAGCTTACTGACTGGGTTGGCGTTAAGTAGTGAGGTGGGTTGGGAGAAGAAAAGCTACCGCCTGGCCTCTGGAGTTGGCCATAACTAACATTTATCAAACCTACTATAGTAGGTGTGATCACTAGTTTTCTTATCTAATTCTCACCACAGTCTTGGAAAAAGTGACTAAAGGAAGATTATTCAAAACTAAGAGAGGAGAAGTTATGTCTATGGAATGATTATCATATGTGCCAAACACTCTGCCATGCACTTTTTTCTTTAGAACATGCTATAAGGTGAATGTTATTATCATTCCCATTTTACAGATGAGGAAAAGGAGTCTCAGAGAGGTGAAGGGGCTTGTGCCTTCTTTTGGTAGTCCTATGCAGCTCAGCTCAAGTCTCTCAATCTCTCTCTCTCTCTCTCTCTCTCTCTCTCTCTCTCTCTATCCTGCATCCTGCAACACAAATATACCCCAATATGAATATTCAGTGACAAAGATGGCTGAGCAGCCATCAAGTGTCCACCAAGGAAAGGCAGCAGGGACTGGTAGTGATCCCAGGGAGCCCAGCAACAGGGCTTGCTGTAGCTCTGAAGCAGAGAAAACAGCATGGAGATTGGCACAATATCAAGGGGTGAGGGAAGCAGGGACAGAACCAGAGTCCTAACTAACATTTCTGGCACCCAGGGCAAGCAGTGTGAAACTCGCCTTCTCTTCAATGGAAGCTGCTTTTGGTGGGGGAAGGGGCAGCCCTACGCACAAAAGGTCCCCTGGCTGGTGTGCTCTGAGCCCTTGACCTCAGGCCTCTCGCTCCATCCATCTCTGCTGCTGCCAAGTGGGCTGGCCTGGGGCCAGGGTGAGGCTTCCAACTGAGACCAGAGAGGTGGTGGGAGAAAAATGTGGTGCCCTGTAAATTTCTGTGCCCCAGTGACCCCACCCTAGCCAAGGCTCTGGAAAGAACAGAGCGGAATGTCGGATAGGGAAGGGAGGTGAGGGAAGTCAGAGGGGGACTGACTGAAAGAATAAGGAGAGGCCGGGGGCCATCAATCACAAAGATGGAGTTGAGCAAGTTCACCAGAAGACAGAAAGTTTGGGTAGCTGGAAGGCATTTCGGAGTCTGAGGTCTGAGAGGTGAAGTAGGAAACTACAAGTAAAAGCAGTGGTTGCTGAATAAAACAGGAGGACCAAATCACAGGGTCAAAGAGGTCAAAGAAATGGGAGGGCTATTATTGATTCCACAAGTTTTCACTGAGCCTACTATGTGCCAGGCTCTGTGGCAGACACTTGGGATACAATGGTGAAGAAGACATGGTTCTCACCCTTCTTCAAATGTGATGGGGCTAGCGAAGAGATGGGCAAAAAAGAGGCAGACAAATACGATGTGATGTGGAAGTGGTCCAGGGTTTACTCAGATGCTTAAGAACTGGCTCTCCTGCTTGAGAAAATTTCAGTTTACAGAGATCTACTATATATTCAAGAAGAAAGATGAACTTACTGTAAGAAAACACATACAAGCATGTACTTTAGGAAGATGGAAGATGAAATTATTCACTCAGATTTCTGAAGGAGAGAGTGAGAGAAGAACAAAGAGAAAAAGGTGAGGTGCCAAGATTGGAGAATAGGAACACCTCCAGTCTGCAGCTCCCAGAAACACCAATGCAGAAGGTGGATGATTTCTGCATTTCCAACTGAGCTACCCAGTTAATCTCATTGGGACTGGTTAGGCAGTGAGTGCAACCCATGGAGAGTGAGCAGAATCAGAATGGGGCATCGCTTCACCCAGGAAATGCAAGGGCCAGGGGGACCTCCCTCCCCCTGCCGAGGGAAGCCATGAGAGACTGTGCTACCCGGGCTGGGTGCTATGCTTTTCCCATGGTTTTTGCAATCTGCAGACCAGGAGATTCCCTCATGTGCCTACACCACCACGGTCCTGGGTTTCAAGCACAAATCTTGGTGACTGTTTCAAGCACAAATCTTGGTGACCAAGCTAGCTGTAGGAGTTTTTTTCCTACCCCAGTGACACCTGGAACCCCAGTGAGACAGAACCATTCACTCCCCTGAAAAGGGGGCTGAAGCCAAGGAGCCAGGTGGTCTAGCTCAGTGGGTCCCACTCCCACAGAGCCCAGCAAGCTAAAAATGACTGGCTTGAAATTCTCACTGCTAGCACAACAGTCTGAAGTCGACCTGGGATCATCGAGCTTGGTGGGGGTAGGGGCATCCGCCATTACTGAGGCTTTAGTAGGTGACTTTCCCCCGATAGTGCTAAGAAGGCTGGGAGGTTTGGACTGGGCAGAATCCACCACAGTGCAGCAAAGCAGCTGTGGCCAGACTGCTTCTCTATATTCCTCCTCACTGGGTAGGGCATCTCTGAAGGAAAAGCAGCAGCCCCAATTAGGGGCTTACAGATAAAACTCTCATCTGTCTGGAACAGAGCACCTGGGGGAAGGGGCAGCTGTGAGCACAGCTTCAGTGGATTAAATCATTCCTGCCTGCCAGCACTGAAGAGAGCAGCTGATCCCGACAAGGGGGATTCTCTCCACACAGTCCACCAGTTCTGTTAAGGGACAGACTGCCTCCTTGAGTGGGTCCCTGATCCCTGTGCCTCCTGACTGAGAGAACCTCCCAACAGGGGTCGAGAGACACCTCACACAGGGGAGCTCCAGCTGGCATCAGGCTGGTGCTCCTCTGGGACGAAGCTTCCGGAGGAAGAAGCAGGCAGCAATCTTTGCTGTTTCATAGCCTCCGCTGGTGATACCCAGCAAATAGGGCCTGGAGTGGACCTCCAGCAAACTGCAGCAGACCTGCAGAAGAGGGGCTTGGCTGTTAGGAGAAAAACTAACAAACAGAAAACAACAACATCAACATCAACAAAAAAGACCCCCCC
>NW_012108875.1:1475014-1478363 GCF_000951045.1 Mandrillus leucophaeus
AGAACCTTGATAAAAGGTTACAGGAACTGCTAATTAGAATAACCAGTTTAGAGAGGAACATAAATGACCTGATGAAGCTGAAAAATGCAGCATGAGAGCTTCGTGAAGCATATGCCAGAATCAATAGCTGAGTTGATCAAACAGAAGAAAGGATATCAGAGATTGAAGATCACCTTACTGAAATAAGGCATGAAGACAAGATTAGAGAAAAAAGAATGGAAAGGAATGAACAAAGCCTCCAAGAAATATGGAACTATGCGAAAAGACCAAACTTATGATTGACTGGTGTACCTGAAAGTGATGGGGAGAATGGAGCCAAGTTGGATACATACATCAGGATACTATCCAGGAGAACTTCCCCAACAGAGAAAGACAAGCCAACTTTCAAATTCAGGAAATATAGAGAACACCACTAAGATACTCCTTGAGAAGAGCAACCCCAAGACACATAATTGACAAATTCTCTGAGGTTGAAATGAAGGAAAAATGTTAAAGGCAGCCAGAAAAAAAGGTCAGATTACCCACAAAGGGAAGCCCATCAGACTAATAGCAGATCTCTCTGCAGAAACCCTACAAGCCAGAAGAGAGTGGGGGCCAAAATTCAACATCCTTAAAGAAAAGAATTTTCAACCAAGAACTTCACATCCAGCCAAACTAAGCTTCATAAGCGAAGGAGAAATAAAATTCTTTACAGACAAGCAAATGCTCAGGGATTCTATCACCACCAGGCATGCCTTACAAGAGCTCCTGAAGGAAGCACTAAATATGGAAAGGAAAAACTCGTACCAGCCACTGCAAAAACACACCAAAATATAAAGACCAATGACACTATGAAGAAACTGCATCAACGAATGTGCAAAATAACCAGGTAGCATCATGAAGATAGTATCAAATTCAGATATAACAATATTAACCTTAAATGTAAATGGGCTAAATGCCCCAATTAAAAGGCACAGATTGGCATATTGGATAGAGAGTCAAGACCCATCAGTGTGCTGTATTCAGGAGACCCATCTCACATGCAGAGACACGTAAAGGCTCAAAATAAAGGGGTGGAGGAATATTTACAAAGCAAATGGAAAGGAAAAAAAGAAGCAGGGGTTGCAATCCTAGTCTCTGATAAAACAGACTTTAAACTAACAAAGATCAAAAATGACAAAGAAGGGTATTACATAATAGTAAAGGGATCAATGCAACAAGAAGAGCTAACTATCCTAAATATATATGCACCCAATACAGGAGCACCCAGATTCATAAAACAAGTTCTTAGAGAACCACAAAGAGACTTAGATTCCCACACAATAATAGTGGGAGATTTTAACACCCCACTGTCAGTATTAGACAGATCAACGAGACAGAAAATTAGCAAGGATATTCAGAACTCAAAGTCAGCTCTGGACCAAGTGGATCCAATAGAGATCTACAGAACTCTCCACCCCAAATCAACAGAATATACATACTTCTCAGTGCCACATAGCACTTATTCTAAAATCAATCACATAATTGGAAGTAAAACACTCCTTAGCAAATGCAAAAGAACTGATATCATAACAGACAGTCTCTCAGACCACAGTGCAATCAAATTAAAACTCAACATAAAGAAATGCACTCAAAACCATACAACTACATGAAAATTGAACAACCTGCTCCTAAATGACTACTGGGTAAAGACAGACATTAAAGCAGAAATAACAAGTTATTTGAAACCAATGAGAACAAAGAGACAACGTGTTAGAATCTCTGGGACACAGCTAAAGCAGTGTTAAGAGGGAAATTTATAGCACTAAATGTTAACATCAGAAATCTGGAAAGATCTGAAATGGGCACCCCAACATCACAATTAAAAGAACTAGAGAAGCAAGAGCAAACAAATTCAAAAGCTAGCAGAAGACAAGAAATAACTAAGACAAAAGCAGAGCTGAAGGAGATAGAGACATAAAACATTTCTCAAAAAAAATCAATGAATCCAGGAGCTGGTTTTTTGAAAAGATTAACAAAATAGATAGACCACTAACTAGACTAATAAAGAAGAAAAGATAGAAAAATCAAATTGACACGATAGAAAATGATAAAGGGGAGATCACCACCAAACCCACAGAAATACAAACTACCAGCAGAGAATACTATAAACACCTCTACATGAATAAACTCGAAAATCTAGAAGAAATGGATAAATTGCTGGACACATACACCCTCCCAGGACTAAACCAGGAAGGAGTCAAATCCATGAATAGACCAATAAAAAGTTCTGAAATTGAGGCAGTAATCAATAGCCTACAAATAAAAAAAAAAAAGCCCAGGATCAGACAGATTCACAGCCAAATTCTGTCAGAGGCACAAAGAGGCATCATCCTGATTGCAAAACCTGGCACAGACACAACAACAACAACAAAATTTCAGGCCAATATCCCTGATGAACATCAATGCGAAAATCCTCAATAAAATACTGGCAAACTGAATCCAGCAGCACATCAAAAAGCTTATCCACCATGGTCAAGGCAGCTTCATCCCTGGGATGTGAGGCTGGTTCAACATATGCAAATCAATGAACATAATCCATCACATAAACAGAACCAATCACAAAAACCACTCGATTATCTCGATAGATGCAGAAAAGGCGTTTGATAAAATTTGATATACCTTTATGCTAAAAACTGTCAATAAACTAGGTATTGATGAAACATATCTCAAAATAATAAGAGCTATTTATGACAAACCCACAGCCAATATCATACTGAATGGGCAAAAGATGGAAGCATTCCCTTTAAAAACTGGCACAAGACAAGGATGCCCTCTCTCATCACTCCTATTCAACATAGTATTGGAAGTTCTGGCCAGGGAAATCAGGCAAGAGAAAGAAATAAAAGGTATTCAAATAGGAAGAGAGGAAGTCAAATTGTCTCTTTGCAGTTGACATGATTGTATATTTAGAAAACCCCATCATCTCAGCTCAAAAACTCCTTAAGCTGATAAGCAACTTCAACAACTTCTTAGGACACAAAATCAATGTGCAAAAATCACAAGCATTCCTATACACCAATAATAGAACAATCAGAGAACCAAATCATGAGTGAACTCCCATTCACAATTGCTTCAAAGAGAATAAAATTCCTAGAAATACAACTTACAAGAGATATGAAGGACCTCTTCAAGGGGAACTACAAACCACTGCTCAAGGAAATAAGAGAGGACACAAACAAATGTAAAAAAAATTCTGTGCTCATGAATAGGAAGAATCAATATTGTGAAAATGGCCATATTGCCCAAAGTAACTTATAGATTCAATGCTAATCCCATCAAGCTACCATTGACTTTCTTTACAGAATTTGAAAAAAAAAAAAAAAAAAAA
>NW_012108875.1:1478413-1525363 GCF_000951045.1 Mandrillus leucophaeus
AAAAAAAAAAAAAAAAAAAAAAAACCTTTAAATTTCATATGAAACCAAAAAAGAGCCTGTATAGCCAAGACAATTCTAAGCTAAAAGAACAAAGCTGGAGGCATCCTGCTATCTGATGTCAAACTATACTACAAGGTTACAGTAACCAAAACAGCATGATACTGGTACCAAAACAGATATATAGACCAATGGAGCAGCACAGAGCCCTCAGAAATAACACCACACATCTACAACCATCTGATCTTCAACAAACCTGACAAAAACAAGCAATGGAATACTATGCAGCCATAAAAAAGGATGACTTCGTGTCTTTTGTAGGGACATGGATGCAGCTGGAAACCATCATTCTCAGCCAACTATCGCAAGAACAGAAAACCAAACACCTCATGTTCACACTCATAGGTGGGAATTGAACAATGAGATCACTTGGACACAGGAAGGGGAACATCACACACCGGGGCCTATTGTGGGGAGAGGAGAGGGGGAAGGGATAGCATTAGGAGAGATACCTAATGTAAATGAAAAGTTAATGGGTGCAGCACACCAACATGGCACATGTAGACATATGTAACAAACCTGCACGTTGTGCACATGTACCCTAGAACTTAAAGTATAATAAAACAAACAAATAAATAAATTTTTTAAAAAAGACTTAAATGTAAAAGTCAAACTCATAAATACCCTAGAAGAAAGCCTAGGCAATACCATTCAAGACATAGGCATGGGCAAAGTCTTCATGACTAAAACACCAAAGCAATTGCAACAAAAGCCAAAATTCATTAATGGGATCTAATTAAACTAAAAAGCTCCTGCACAGCAAAATAAACTATCATCAGAGTGAATAGGCAACCTACAGAATAGGAGAGAATTTTTGCAATCTACCCATCTGACAAAGGTCTAATATCCAGAATCTACAAGTAACTTAAAACAAATTTACAAGAAAAAAAACACACAACCACATCAAAAGTGGGCGAAGGATATGAAGAGACACTTCTCAAAAGAAGACTTTTATGCAGCCAACAAACATATGAAAAAAAAGCTTATCATCACTGGTCATTAGAGAAATGTAAATCAAAACCACAATGAAATATCATCTCACATGAGAGAATGGCAATTATTAAAAAGTCAGGAAACAACAGATGCTGGTGAGGCTGTGCATAAATAGGAATGCTTTTATCCTGTTGGTTGGAGTCTAAATTAGTTCAACTAATATGGAAGACAGCGTGGCAATTTCTCAAGGATCTAGAAGCAGAAATACCATTTGACCTAGCAATCCCATTTCTGGGTATATACCCAAAGGATTATAAATCATTCTACTATAAAGACACACGCACACGTATGTTTATTGCAGCACTATTTACAATAGCAAAGACTTGGAAGCAACCCAAATTCCCATCAATGATAGACTGGATAAAGAAAATGTGGCACATATACACCATGGAATACTATGTAGCTATAAAAAGAATGAGTTCATGTCCTTTACAGGGACATGGATGAACCTGGAAACCATCATTCTCAGCAAACTGTCACGGGAATAGAAAACCAAATACTTCTTGCTCTCACTCATAAGTGGGAGTTGAACAATGAAAACACATGGCCACAGGGAGGGGAACATCACACACTGGGGCCTGTCAGGGAGTGGGGGACAAGTGGAGGGAGGGCGTTAGGACAAATACCTGATGCATGTGGGGCTTAAAACCTAGATGACGGGTTGATAGGTGCAGCAAACCACCATGGCACATGTATATCTATGTAACAAACCTGCACGTTCTGCACATGTATCCCAGAACTTAAAGTAAAATTAAAAATAAATAAAAATTAAAATTAAAAAAAAAAAGAAAAAACAAAGAAATTCATGAACTTTGTGGCATATGAAACTGGACAGGATTTAAAAGGTGGAGGGCGGGACGGGGAGAGGATTTTAGGCTGGAGGAACGACAGCATACACATGAAGGCAGAAAAGCACAGAACACATCTGGGGACTGGGGAGCTGTTAATAGGCGTGCTTAGAGGGGAAGCTGCTGCTGGTGGTAGCAGTGGTGGGAGGGTGTGTTGGGGAAGTGAGGGAGAGATGAGTGTTGATAGCCACTAGAAATGAAGCTGGAAGAGTTTTAGCGTTCAGTCAGGATCCTATAAGTAATGAAGACCCAAGTGAGATTTTTTATTTTTAAGGAAAGAAATGTCATGTTTTTTTTTCCTGTGGTTTAAAAAGCAACTCCCTGGTACAAGGTCTGGGTAATGGCAGTGAAAGAAAAGAGGTAGAAATACCTCTTCAGAAAATGTTACAAAGATTCACGTGTGAACTAAGATCCAGATAATAGGGCAATGGGAATGGAAAGGGAAGGGGGATGGTGGATACAAGAAGCACTGGAGATAGGGCTTACAGCACTTGTCAACCAAATAAATGTGGGAGGGGCTAGAAATGACAACATAGCTATGCCACACCTTTCTTCCCAGCTTAGGATATTTTCTTATCGACTTTTGGGTTAAAGTGGAAGCCATCTTCCTCATTTAAATTCATAGGAAAATACATAAAGATAAAGAGATGCAGTGAAATTGAAAACCAGCAAGGTATCCCCAACCTTCTGTCTTAGCCCTGGAAGAACTGTCTTTAAGCAAAGCATGGGTGGGTTCCCAAGCAGTACAGCATGTCCAGGAAGGAAAAGGCTGCTCCTACGTAATAACAATTTTTAAAATAATACGATAATGCTTAACATTTATTGAGCTTTTCCTTTGTCCTCTCAGGGAGGTGTTTCATACACGCTATCTCACTTAACCTTTCTAATAATCTCATGTGGTATATATTACTATTTCTATTCCCCAATGAGAAAACAGGTTCAGTGAGGTTTAGTTCACACAGGTTTAGATAATACAGTTAGTATGTGACAAATCGGAGATTTCAACTCAGGACGATCTTCCATGCCACCAAGATTGCTTTTGAAACAAGTCTGCTTAGCTATGATGTCAGACATGAGAGTCCATTTCCAAAGCAGAAGAAAGCCAAGAAACCTTTTTTCTTAGGTAACCAGGACTTTTTATTTTTTTCACACAGCTGTTCCATGTAAAATCAAAATCCATGATTTCCAATGGATAGGCACCAAATCAACTGAGAACCTGCTAGAAATAATAAAAGCGTGACAGGGGATTCAGACGCTAAGTAAATATACACAAAGCAAGAACTTTCTTATATATCAAAGGTATCTGTTAGAAAACAATAAAAATAAATCCCATTCCCAACAGCTATAATAAATTTAAAACAACTAAGAACAATCTTATTAAGACGTGTGTATGGAATGGGCTATATGAAGAAAATTACAATATGAGCAAGGTAGTACAGACACATTAAAAAGACCATGCAAGCTGCAACCATACAAATCAGTCTTAATAATCAATGGGAAAAATTATGATTGTTCAGTGACCTTTAAAAATTTTTGTCAATACACTAAAAACTCTCTCACCATCCATTCCATTATAAATGTATAAGAAAATGAAAAAAGTAAAATATTTAGTTCACTATAATTTAAACGTTAGAAATATTGAGAAAGTGTTTGTTACTTTGTAAAAAAAGTATCAATGATAGTTTAAACAGTACTTGCCTTCTTCTTGTCTTCCACACAAGCTAGTATATTTTTATGCCTTGACAAATTGTAATACTCCTTTGTAAGTTTGCATCATCTTTCAATATTGTATCCTTTGCATTTTCAATGTTGCCAAATATCTCAAGGATTTCTCACATATGTTTTGTTTTGTTTTTGTTTGTTTTTTGCTGGTATCACTTCCTCTGGATCATCTTCATTCTTTTTGTCACAACAATTTCCCACATTTATGTCAACACTTTCACCCCCATTAAGCTCCTCTGGCTACATTTCTAGGGTCTCTGGAATGGCGGCAGTGTCAACATTCTCATGGTTAATGATTTCTTCTGTGACTTCATTTATGTTTGATTCTAATTTCACTTCTAGCATTATCGCTTTTCGTTCCTTGTTGTACTTTCATCTTTGTTGGCCAATGCACTCTTTTGATTATCTATTTTCATAAAATATCACAGGGATTTATCACTGAGAGACAAAGAGGCAACATGCTTTGCGCACAGGGACCAATCACCAATTGGGTTTGAAAGAAGTGATACCATTAGTCACCAATCATGATGCACTTCTGTTATTTACATAGTAAATTTGTGGACCAAAGAGATAGCACTGAAGTTTGTATTTTATGCAATTATTCACGCTTAACATACTGTGGTGATTAAATTTCAAACTGTGTTATTGGGGAACTGGTGTGATTTAATTAAACTATCACAAATGAAATTCATTAATATTAGAACCATGCAAAGAAAAGAATGTCTGTACCTTACATAAGGGCTCCAACATACTTTAATAAATGGAGATACATACTATACTTAACTTTTACAGAATGCCTACTATGTGTCACATGCTGTTCTACATTTCTCTTTATATGTGTTTATTTACTTAATCTAGCTGCAAACCCTACATAGTAGGCACTATTGATATCCCTATTTTACAGATAAAGAAACTAGGGTACAGAAATATTAAGTAACTTTCTAAAAGTCACACAGTTAGAAGTGGCAAAACCAGAATCTGAATGCAAGCAGCCTGACTCCCAAGGCTGAACAGTTTTTCATGTGTTGCCTTATATACCAGAAGGCCAAGATGTTTATTTTCCCCATAATAAATTCCAGGAGGATTTTTGTAAGTAAAACTTGAAATATTCTAAATTCACTTAGAAAGCAATGGGCTAGAGAAACTAAGAATTATCTTCTTATATTAAAACACAATTTAAGACCGGGTGTAGTGCCTGATACCTGTAATCCCAGCACTTTGGGAGGCCGAAGCAGGTAGATCGTCTGAGTCCAGCAGTTCAAGACCAGCCTGGGAAACATGGTGAAATCCCATCTCTACAAAAAACACACACACAAAAAATTAACTGGGTGTGGTGGCATGCACCTATAACCCCAGCTACTTGGGAGACTGAGGCCGGAGGATGGCTTGAGCCCAAGAGGCAGAGCTTGCAGTGAGCCATGATTGTACCACTGCACTCCAGCCTAAGTGACAGAGTGAGACTCTGTCTCCAAAACACACACATACACACACACACAAACACACACAATTTAAAGCTACAGTAATTAAATACAGTAATTAAAACAGTGCAGCACTGGAACTAGGGTTGAGAGACACATCAACGAAATGGAGTAAACAGGTCAAAAAATACTGTTCTATCTTTAAATGTTTATGTTTTTCAATAGAAGAGTAAGTTATATCCCAAATCAGAAAGAAAAATGAAGTGTATTATACAAGTGGTGTTGAGTAAATTGGTTAACTACAGTAAAATAAAGTTGGACTCTTTTTTCATATTTCACATCAAAATTAATTTCAGGTGGCTTAAAGAGTTAATGGCAAAAATGAAACTACAAATGGGTAAATAAAAATAAAAGTGAATATTTCATATAGCTTGGGGCTAGAGTAGGACTTTCGTAACATAAGAGCAGTAGAAAAACTAAAAAAAATGAGTAAACTGTACATATTCTGATTAAAGAGATCATAAAACTCAGTAGGAAAAACTTACAGTTCAATAGAAAATAAAATAGAAAAGGCCATAAATACAGAAACCTAAACAAGATATTTAAAATGTTAAACTACATGTAATAATACAACTACAAATTTACAAAGTAAGCATTTTTGGTCTAGTAATTAGCAAGATGTTTTTGTTTGTTTGCTTGTTTTATTATAGCATTACATTTGGTGAGAGTGAGATGAAACAGTGACCCTCAATACTGCTGCTGAGAGTATACATTGATACAGGTTTTCTGGAAAGCAATCTATCAAATATTATTGTTTTTAATTCAGTTTTACCTGGTAATTTATCTTTTGGGAATATTTCCAAATAATGCTAGTACTACTTATAATATTGATAAAGGAATGCAACAGAAAGGCTTACTAAGATAAAAATGGTTAAACAAATGTTTTACAGCCTTGTAATTGTGCAGCCATTAGTAGTAGTATTTTTATATATATATATGGAAATCCTCAAATACATTAAGCAAAAATCAAAAGTGGACCATTCAAAATTATACACTATGATCCCAATGTTTTTAAAGATAAAAGTAAATATATACACAGACAAAATTGGGTGGAAATATAGCCCAATGTTATCCCTGAGTGATGAGACTACAGGTGACTTTCATCTTCTTTTTAACTTTCTGTATTTTCCAATTTCTCTACAACAGATATGTATCATGTTTATAATTCAAAGGAATCATAAACATTATTTAAATGTTCTTCTCTGCATTCATCCATTCATTCACCCACCTATGCATTCCTCTCTTTCTCTTCTTCTGCCAAGTCTTATAAAAAAAAACCTGTGTTCCTTCTTTTGTGATAGGCTCACTTCCCTTGTAGCCAAGGGGCATCACTTGATCAATTAATTACTGCTTTTTTAAAGTTCTGCTTCTCTCTTCTCATAGACTCTCTTCTCAGAGACTTCTCCACCCTTACACAAGGTCACAGTTGTACTAGCCCTGAATCACTTTTACTTAACTCTGTGGTCATTCTGCCACCCTCATCTTTCACCATGAACACCTTTTCAGTGTAGTCTTATTTACTTCATCTTCTTCTTTACTAACTACTCCTTAAACCTTCACAATCTGGCTATCAAATCCATTGCTGACATGCTCTCCTAAAGATCACCATTTTTAACTGCCTACTGCAAGTGTTTCCTACCAGTCCTTAACATCTCCACTCCCTCAGCAGCATGTGCTAGCACCCATGAAGCTCTCTTTCCTGGAACCATGGCCTTGGAGACGTGGCTTTCTACTTTTTGCTTCCCCTCTCACCTCTCCCAACACCATTTTCTTCTTCCAGCTCTCCTTCTTCCACCCTATGTCTAAATGAAGTGATATTTCTGGCTTGTGATGGTTAATACTGAGTGTCAACTTGATTGGATTGAAAGATGCAAAGTATTGATCCTGGGTGTGTCTGTGAGGGTGTTGCCAAAGGAGATTAACATTTGAGACAGTGGACTGGGAAAGGCAGACCCACCCATAATCTAGGTAGGCACCATCTGATCAGCTGCCAGCGCGGCCAGGATATAAAGCAGACAGAAAAACGTGAAAAGGCAGACTGGCTTAACCTCCCAGGCTACATCTTTCTCCCATGCTGGATGCTTCCCGCCCTCTAACATCAAACACCAAGTTCTTCAGCTTTGGGACTCAGACTGTCTTCCTTCCTCCTCAGCTTGCAGATGGCCTATTGTGGGACCTTGTGATCATGTGAGTTTAATACTCCTTAGTCAACTCACACACACACACACACACACACACACACACACACATATATATATATATCCTATTAGTTCTGTCCCTCTAGAGAACTCTGACTAATACAGATTTTGGTACCAGGAGTGGTTCTACAGAAACAGAATATTAAGGATAATGTTCTTTCATTGGTTTTGGGGTTTCCGGAGTTGGCTGCTTAATATGATTAGACCCCAAAATGTTAAGGACTCTACTTCTAAAAGTATGGAGAACACTGATAGTCCTTGGCATGAACTGTTTAGAGAGTTATGCAAAATAAAGTCATTTGACACTCCTGATTCACTGCTCATAAAAGGCAAATTACTCTATAGATAATACCTTTGACTACATGTGGAGAACCAAGGAACATAATAAAGTTGGTTGGTTGCTCCTGAGTTCACTGGACAAAGTGATGAAGGAAAATGATGAACTCAGGGATTCTATGTTCCAGCTTCAGAAGCAGATACTTAGCCTCAAATCTGCTAAGATTGCCCTGAGTGAGAGTTTTATCTCCTGTATAGAAAGAGCTGAAATTGTGAAAAAACAGACACAAGCTCTTATCATGCAAGTGGCATGGGAGAAAGAGGTCACTGCAATGAAAGATGAATGCACAGCCTCACCAGGTGTCTACTGTTAAAGTAAGGCAATTGATTGGAAAAGAATGGGACCCTGCAACTTGGAATGGGGACGTCTGGGAGGACCCTGATGAAGCTGGGGACACTGAGCTTGTAAAATCTGAAGAACCTTTTTTGCCAGAAGAAACAGCTTCCCCATCCCCAGTAGTGGCAACATCCCCTCCCTGACACATGCTGCCCTTTCCACCTTTGTCTGTGGAGATAAACCCTGTACTGCCTGAGACAACAGTGATGGCCTCCCCTGAGGCAGCTGCCAGGCAAGATAATGTTGATTCTCCTCAGCCACCCCCAACACCGCTGTTTGCTTCTAGACCTATAACTAAAGTCCCAGTGGGCCCCTAGAGGTGAAGGTCAGAGTGTGACCCATGAGGAGGTGCATTACACGTGAAAGGAACTACTTGCGTTTTGTAATTTATATAAGCCTGAATCTGGAGAACAGGCATGGAAATGGATATTAAGGGTGTGGGATAATGGTGGAAGAAACATAGAGTTGGAACAGGCTGAATTTATTGATTCGGGCCCACTAAGTAGGGACTCTGCTTTTAATGTTGCAGCTCGGGGAGTTAAAAAAAGTTTCTAATAGTTTATTTGCTTGGTTAGCTGAAATATGGATTAAAAGATGGCCCACTGTGAGTGAGCTAGAAATGCCTGATCTCCCTTGATTTAATGTAGAGGAATGCATCTAAATGCTGAGAGAGATTAGGATGGTGGAGTGGATTAGTCACTTTAGACCTACTCATCCCAGCTGGGAGGGTCCGGAAGATATACCCTTGACCAATACTTTGCAAAATAGATTTCTGAGGGCAGCACCTGCATCTATGAAGAGGCCTGTAACTGCTCTTCTCTGTATGTCAGATCTAACAGTGGGATATGCAGTCACTCAACTACAAAACTTAAATTCAAGGGGAATAATTGGATCCCGAGGCGGCAGGGGCCAGGTGGTGGCACTCAACCACCAAAGGCAAGGTGGACATAGCTACTGTAGTGGACAGCAGAGGCAAAGCAGCAATCAGAATAGTTTGACTCGTGTAGAGCTCTGGCATTGGCTAATTAATCACAGTGTTCCCAGAAGTGAAATTGATAGGAAGCCTACTATATTTCTACTTAATTTATACAAGCAGAAATCTTCTAGGTTGAATGGACAAAATGCTAATTTGAATTATAGAAACAGAGAATTACGGCCCCTTAATCAATTTCTAGACTTGAGCAAGTTTGGAGACCCAGAACCCCTTGAATGAAGGGGAGGCTGGGTCCCCTTGAGGAAGGACCTCAATACAATACTGGTAATTTATGCTGTTAATCTTTCTCCCATCCTTCCCTAAGGAGACCTCTGGCCTTTTATCAGGGTAACTGTGCATTTGGAGAAAGGGAAATGGTCAGATATTTCGGGGACTACTGGACACTGGCTCTTAGCTGACGTGGATTCAGGGGACACAAAACGTCATTGTGGTCCTTCACTTAAAGCAAGGACTTATGGAGGTCAGGTAATTAATGAAGCTTTAGCTCAGGTCTGACTTACAGTTGGTTCAGTGGGTCCGTAAACTCACCCTGTATCATTTCCCCAGTGCCAGAATGCATAATTGGCATAGACATACTTAGCAGCTGGCAGAACCCTCACATTGGCTCCCTGACTGGTAGGGTGAGGGCTATTATGGTGGGAAAGGCCAAATAAAAGCCATTAGGGCTGACTATACCTAGAAAACTAGTAAATCTAAAACAATATCTCATCCCTGGAAAGAGATTGTGGCAATTACTGCCACCATCAAAGACTTGAAAGACACAGAAGTGGTGATTCCCACCACATCCCCCTTCAAGTCTTCTATTTGGCCTGTGCAGAAGACAGGCGGATCTTGGAGAATGACAGTGGAGTATTATAAGCATAAACAAGTGGTAACTCCAATTGCAACTGCTGTACCAGAAGTGGTTTCGTTGCTTGAGCAAATTAGCATATCTCTGGGTACCTGGTATGCAGTCATTGACTTGGGAAATGCCTGTTTCTCCATTTCTGTCCATAAGGCCCACCAGAAGCAATTTGCCATCAGCTGGCATGGTCAGCAATATACCTTTACTGTCCTCCCTCAGGGGTACGTCCACTCTCTGGCTTTGTGTCATAATCTTATTCAGAGAGACCGCGATCATTTTTTGCTTCCACAAGATATCACACTGGTCTATTATGTTGATGGCATTATGCTGATTGGATCCAGTGAGCAAGAAGTAGCAAACACACTGGACTTATTGGTGAGACATTTGCATGTCAGAGGATGGGAAATAAATCTGACTAAAATTCAGGGACTTTCTACCTCAGCAAAATTTCTAGGAGTTCAGTGGTGTGGGGCCTGTCGAGATATTCCTTCTAAGGTGAAGGATAAGTTGCTGCCTTTGGCCCCTCCTACAACCAAGAAAGAGGCACAACATCCAGTGAGCCTACTTGGATTTTGGAGGAGACACATTCTTCATCTGGGTGTGTTACTCTAGCCCATTTATCGAGTGACCTGAAAGGCTGCCAGTTTTGAGTGGGGTCCAGAACAGGAGAAGGCTCTGCAACTCGTCCAGGCTGCTGTGCAAGCTGCTCTGCCACTTGGGCTGTATGACCCAGCAGAACCAATGGTGCTTGAGGTGTCAGTGGCAGATAGGGTTGCTGTTTGAAGCCTTTGGCAGGCCCCCATAGGCGAATCACAGTGGAGGCCTCTAGGATTTCAGAACAAGGCCCTGTCATCTTCTGCAGATAACTACTCTCCTTTTGAGAGACAGCTCTTGGCCTGTTACTGGGCTTTGGTGGAAACTGAAGGTTTGACTATGGGTCATCAATTCACCATGCAATCTGAACTGCCTATCACAAACTGGATGCTTTCTGACCTGTCTAGCCATAAAGTAGGTCATGCACAGCAGCATTCCATCATCAAATGGAAGTGGTATATATGTGATTGGGCTCAAGCAGGTCCTGAAGGCACAAGTAAGTTACATGAGAAAGTGGTTCAAATGCCCATGGTCTCCACTCCTGCCACCTTGCTTTCTCTCCCCCAGCCTGCACCAATGGCCTCATGGGAGTTTTCTACGATCAACTGACAGAGAAAGAGAAGACTAGGGCCTGGTTCACAGATGACTCTGCATGATGTGCAGGCACCACCCGAAAGTGGACAGCTGCAGTACTACAGCCTCTTTCTAGGACATCCCCGAAGGACAGTGATGAAGGTAAATTTTCCTAGTGGGCAGAACTTCAAGTAGTGCACATGGTTGTGCACTTTGCATGGAAGGAGAAATGGCCAGATATGCGATTATATTCTGATTCACGGCCTGTAGCCAGTGGTTTGGCTGGATGGTCAGGGACCTGGAAGAAGCATGATTGGAAAATTGGTGACAAATAAATTTGGGGAAGAGGTGTATGGATAGACCTTTCTGAGTGATCAAAAACTGTGAAGATATTGGTATCTCATGTGAGTGCTCACCAACAGTGACCTCAGCAGAGGAGGATTTTAATAATCAAATGGATAGGATGACCCATTCTATGGACACCACTCAGCCTCTTTCCTCAGCCACCCCTATCATCGCCCAATGGGCCCATGAACAAAGTGGCCATGGTGGCAGGGATGGAGGTGATGCATGGGCTCAGCAACATGGACTTCCACTCAGCGAGGCTAACCTGGCTATGGCCACTGCTAAGTGTCCAATTTGCCAGCAGCAGAGACCAACACTGAGCTCTCAATATGGCACCATTTCTTGGGGTGATCAGCCAGCTACCTGGTGGCAGGTTGATTATATTGGAGCTCTTCCATCATGGAAAGGTCAGAAGTTTGTCCTCACTGGAATAGACACTTACTCCAGATATGGGTTTGCCTATCCTGCATGCAATGCTTCTGCGAAGACTACCATCCATAAACTCATAGAATGCCTTATCCACTGTCATGATATTCCACACAGCATTGCCTCTGACCAAGGCACTCACTTTATGGCTAAAGAAGTGCAACAGTGGGCTCATGCTCATAGAATTCACTGGCCTTACCATGTTCTTCATCATCCTGAAGCAGTTCGATTGATAGAACGGTGAAATGGCCTTTCAAAGTCACAATTACAACATCAACTAGGTGACAATTCTTCGCAGGTCTGGGGCAAAGTTCTCCAGAAGGTTGTGTATGCTCTGAATCAGCATGCAATATATGGTACTATTTCTCCTATAGCCAGGATTCATGGGTCCAGGAATCAAGGGATGGAAGCGGAAGTGGCACCACTCACCATTACCCCTAGTGATTCACTAGCAAAATTTTCACTTCGTGTTCCTGCGACATTATTTTCTGCTGGCCTAGAGGTCTTAGTTCCAGAGGGATGAACACTGCTACCAGGAGAAACAACAACGATTCCATTAAACTGGAAGTTAATATTGTCACCTGGCCACTTTGGGCTCCTCCTACCTCTAAGCCAACAGGCTAAGAAGAGAGTTACAGTATTGGCTGGGGTGATCGACCTGAACTATCAAGATGAAATCAGTCTAATACTCCACAATGGAGGTAAGGAAGAGTATGCGTAGAATACAGGAGATCCCTTGGGGCATCTCATAGTATTACCATGCCCTGTGATTAAGGTCAATGAGAAACTACAAAAGCCCAATCCAGGCAGGACTACAAGTGGCCCATACCCTTCAGGAATGAAGGTTTGGGTCACTCCACCAGGAAGAAAACCATGACCTGCTGAGGCGCTTGCTGAAGGCAAAGGGAATATAGAATGGGTAGAAGAAGAAGGTCGTCATCAATACCAGCTATGACCACGTGACCAGTTGCAGAAAGGAGAACTGTAATTGTCATGAGTATTTCCTCCTCCTTTTGTTAAAAACATATTTGTGCCTGTATATACTTGTACTAAGAAAATACCTTCATTTTATTTCCTTTTTCCTTTATCATGTGACATAAGACTTATTGACTTCACATCAGCATTTAAGTGTTGTTAACTTTATGTAATAGCATTTGGGTTGGGGATTGGTGCATTTCCAGTTGTATGAAGAAATAGTTGCATTATGTTAGGCGTAATTATGACTTTATTATTGTCTTTATTTGAAGATTATGTATGATCTCAGGAGATGTGAATGGGTTCAGGTTGACAAGGGGTGGACTTGTGATACTTAATACTGAGTGTCAACCTGATTGGGTTGAAAGATGCAAAGTATTGATCCTGGGTGTGTCTGTGAGGGTGTTGCCAAAGGAGATTAACATTTGAGACAGTGGGCTGGGAAAGGCTGACCCACCCTTAATCTGGGTAGGCACCATCTGATCAGCTGCCAGTATGGCCGGGATATAAAGCAGGCAGAAAAACATGAAAAGGCTAGAATGGCTTAGCCTCCCAGCCTACATCTTTCTCCCATGCTGCTGGATGCTTCCTGCCCTCCAACATCAGACTCCAAGTTCTTCAGTTTTGGGACTTGGATTGGCTTCCTCCCTCCTCAGCTTGCAGATAGCCTTTTGTGGGATCTTGTGATCATGTGAGTTTAATATTCCATAATAAACTCATATATATATACACACACACACACACACACACACATATATATATATATCCTATTAGCTGAGTCCCTCTAGAGAACCCTGACTAATACATGGTTTCTTTGTCTTTTTTCTTCTCCCTAGACTCTCTCAGTGCTTCAGGCTTCTGGTTTTACCTGTTGCAGGCCTTACCTCTCTCCTAAATCCAAGTCCCACATTTCCAAGGCCCTGCTCAAACTTTCCACCCTGATGCCTGGCATGGATCTGTTGGAGAAATAGCTTTCACCTCCTCAAACCTGTTCTTCTTCCATACTTGTATATTTCTATAAATGGTGACATCTAAGTTCCCCTTTAAAACACTCACATGACTTGGAGAAGCAAACTGTCTTTCCCACACCCATTGCCAAAGCCTCAGCTTAGGCTCTTGGCATTTTTTCTGGAGAGATGGAGATGGCTGCATCCTGTATCTTTTTATTGGATTGAGTCTCTGGTCAGGGAGGACCTCCTCCCTGGCTGTAGGAACTATAAGTGGGAAGTTTCCCAATAACCACTGCAGGCAACATTGGCAGCACATATTGGCAGCACAGACATCTTAAATCTATTCTAGGATATATTTTCTTCATTTTTCTGTAAATGATAGCCCACTTGGTTTCCAAAAGCCTACCACTGAGATGTAATGTCAATAACCAGAAAAAGTTTAAGGAAACAGAATGGAAGGGGCCAGAGCGATTTTGGGACAGAGGCAAACAGAGAAGAGCAATCCTCAAATCAATTCCATAAGTATGGCAGAACTCAGAGACAGGTTTTATTGCCAATGTGTGCCATCAGGGAACTTTCCATTTTGCTTAGTAATTCTTGTTAACCAGGAGCTAAGCTTTGAAAAGCACTGTTTAAAATTGGTACACTCAGAATTTCATGGTCTTGGGCAAATCTATGGTCTCCACACTCTAGTGAAGGTTATGCTTCATAGCAATTGGAATTTTCTTCCTCAGTAATGTGAGCTTGTTGCACACATGCTAACAGCTGCAGTTGCCATCAATAGACCTAACAATGATTACCTTCGTTTGGGCTATACAGAAAAAGTTGCAACAAACAAACAAACAAAAAAAAAGTGACTAGACTTTTCTTAAGGAAGAAAAACGAAAACATGCATGGAATTTTTCTTTAGTGCAGTCTCTGTGTTCCCCCCCCCCCTTTTTTTTGAGACGGAGTCTCGCTCTGTCGCCCAGGCTGGAGTGCAGTGGCGCTATCTCGGCTCACTGCAAGCTCTGCCTCCCGGGTTCACGTCATTTTCCTGCCTCAGTCTCCCGAGTAGCTGGGACTACAGGCGCCCACCACCATGCCTGGCTAATTTTTTGTATTTTTAGTAGAGACGGGGTTTCACCATGTTAGCCAGGATGGTCTCGATCTCATGACCTCGTGATCTA
This sequence comes from Mandrillus leucophaeus, assembly GCF_000951045.1. NCBI lineage: Eukaryota > Metazoa > Chordata > Mammalia > Primates > Cercopithecidae > Mandrillus > Mandrillus leucophaeus. The sequence goes on from NW_012108875.1 coordinate 1,493,253, forward strand.
CCCACCTCGGCCTCCCAAAGTGCTGGGATTACAGGCGAGAGCCACCGTGCCTGGCCATTTTCCCTTTTTTTACATGGCTCACTTCTCTCCATCTTCTCCACCCACATCATTTACTCCCTACACCCCTTTCCACTCTACCCTTCCCACCTATGTTAAAAGCTTGGTATATATCCTTTCATATCATTCTTCATGGCCAAATAATTATATACAGGTTACATATACCATTTAAAATATATATAAAATATATATTAAAATGGGACATTTTTCTGCATTTTCATATTTAACAATTCTTCATAGAATCCCTTACAAATCACCTGGTAGAGCTCTATTTTATTCTTTTTCATGTTTGCATAATATTTCACTGCATTGATGTCTTCTCAATTTATTCAGGCATCTTTCCTATTAACATCATTCTCTTTGTTGTCATTCGTGTGCATGTGCATGACTACAGAAAATGCTATAATAAACTTATATAGAGAGTATTGTACATTGGTGCTTATATTTCCATGGGACATATTCTCAGGAACGAGATTTCTGAGGTAAAGCATATTGCAGGATCTTTCTACATCTCTTCAGGAAGCGGCTGTATCACTTTAAAACATTTTGCCTGTCTGGTGGAAGTAAGGTGATATTGCATTATTGCTTTAATTTGAAACTCCTTGACTCTTGTGAATTTGAGCATTTTTCATAAGTTTGCTCAGCTTGTTAAATTATTATTCTGTGAAAGTGTCTCTTCACATCCTTTCTTGATTTTTCCTTTAGGTTGTTTTTTTCCTCCTTTGCTCAATTTACAAGAGCTCTTTGTACATTTTAGATATCCTTTCTATCTGCCCTTTGCATTACTGAAACATTTCTAAAACTATTATTTGTCTGTGGCTTTTATTTATGTTTTCATTTGCCATACAGAATTTTTAAATTCATATAATGTTTAGTAAGACCCTCTTTCCTTTTGTAGCTTCTGAGTATCCAGTCTTGTCCTCTGTCTTTCACATACACTCCAGGATTTTTCTACAAGATTTTAATTTTTTTATATTTAAGTCTACATCTGGAATTTATTTTAGTATGTGATGGAAGATAGTATTCATGCAATGTTATTTTCCTCTCAAATGATGCCAGATGTATTATCACTTATTAAATTATCCATCTTGTTCCCACTGAATTAAAATATCATTTTGTAGTACCAGATATCCAACATATTATAATACCACCTTAATCTAATCAAATCAATATATTATTAGCACTAGACTAGATAAATAGATCAGTAGGATAGAAAAGAGAATCACATACTTGCTGTATTTGGATTTATATTGCTTGCTATACATTTTCAGAGGATTTTCTCTCCCTCCTTTTAGCCCCCAAAGAAGAACATGGTAACTTAGCACCTAGGCCTAAGATATGGGTTTGAATCTAGGAACCACCACTTGGCCTTGTGGAGCAAACCAAATTACCTTGCTTAGGCTCAGCTTCCTCATCTGAGAAAGGGATATTGTCACAGGGATATTGTGAGGATATAGGAAACAAAGGTACATGAAGCACTTAGCATACTGCCTAGCACATAGTAAGCCTGTATAAAGGGTAGTTGCTACTTCGTCTACCCTCTTGACACCCATTCTGTCTTGTAAGCACCATGTCTACTTTTTGTAACCCCACCATGAGCTCCCAGAGGGCAGTCACTGTCTACTAGGTTCCTCAGCACCCAGATTGCCCTCAATAAAGAATTAATCAGAATTGATCCTTGTAGACAATACTCTGTGCTTTGTCTGCTGTACCTTTCCCTATTATGCAGAATCCAGGCTGAGTGAGTCCTCCCTCCTCTGGGATGTACTTCTACCACTAGTTGCAAGGGTTGGCCCCTGTATGTCTCTCCTCTGCTGGGGCATGCTCATACTCAGCTGTGGCTATTATTCATTGTGCATTCTTGCACAGGGCACTTTCATTGATACAGTTACCTCAGCTTTGTCTCCCTAATGCCTAGCAGTCTGTGGCACAATGTAGGATCCACAGTGAATTATTCTGGGCAATTTTTTTTCCATTTTAATTAAATCAATCAACTAGTGGGACAGGAATTTTTATGCATTATTTTAGAATTATTTAGTTTAGTTGAGAAAGCTTATAACATGGAAAAATAAAATTTTAATTAAGTTGAACCCTACTAACTAAGCCTTCAGTGAATCAGTTTCTCTCTGGTCTAAGCTTTGGAAGTGAGAAGAACGTAATAGATAGCAACATCAAAAACCTCATCGTCACATCAAGAATTCCTTTAAGTAGTGTTTCCATATATAGTATAGGGCTCCCAGTTAAATCTGAATTTCAAATAAACAATGAGAATTTTTTTGTGTAAGTATGTCCCAAAGATGACATGGCATAAATTACACTAAAGAATTGTTTGTTTATTTCTCTAAAATTCAAATTGAAGAGAGTGCCTTATATTTTTATTTGCTAAATCTGGGAACCATATTAAAAATCTATGTTTCAGGGGACATTTGAGGAATTATAACTGATTCATTGGGATGCCCCAAGTTAAAGCCCTGGAGATTCCTCGTGTACACAGTTGGTGTTCAATAAATGTTTGTTGAATTGACTCTAGAATAGTAATTACTAATAGCTACTTTTTGGTCATTGACTGTCTAAAGGCATGAAAATGGACAGATGTAAGCCTAGAAAGAATTTTGACAATAAGGAAGCCACAGAAAGGGAGTTTTTTATTAACCCTTTATTAACCAAATAGGAAAAACACACCCATTTGGGAGAGTGTCTCATGGTGCTGCTGGAAAGCACTTAAAAGTTATCTTTACTTGTACATGTAAGGTTTCTAATTTTTTGGCTTAGTGGTTGAATATAACTGTGTGTGTGTGTGTGTGTGTGTGTGTGTGCACGTGGGGAAATGGTTAGAGGCGGGGGCAGAAGAGGCCAGACAAGAAACGTAATGCCAATGAATGGAAAACAAAACACTTGAAAACTTTTCTTCTTGCTACATTTCATGGAGAGCTAATGGCTTTTTTAAAGTACGTTCCAAATCAGAATTGGTCAGTGCAGAGTATCAGGCAGAAATATGGCCTCTAGTGTTCTATTAATGATGGGATCAAATGAAGAAGCTCTTCTACATGCTATTTATGAAAGGGCAAGAGAACCAATGTAATGTTTAGTTTCTTGGAGGAAACTGAAAAAAAAAAATAATCCCATATTACCACAATACAGCATGAGTTCAATGCAAATGGAAAAGACTGGTGGCTTATTAATAGGCTCTCCCTGTAGCAAGCTGGCCTTCCCGGCTTCAGTTTGAAATTGATTATTTTAATACAGAATTCCTGAATGAAAGAGGTTCTTGGCCTTTTCCTGGGCTGTTGAATAATGTATGTGGGAGAAAGCAAATAGCAGCAGAGGGTCTCAGCTGCAGGAACAATGGTGCACACCCAGAGCTGAGGGGGCACGTTAGTTTATCATCGCCTTGTCAATCCTTCTAGCCTGGGAATCGCGGGGCAGCCTGGAAAGCAGCAGCTGCCTGACGTGTGGTGAACTGACCGGGGCACTTTAAAGAGACAACTCCATTTACCCATCTGAAAACAAGATATTGATTTTCCTCCAGTGCTGGAGAGAAAAGAGCCGTCCTGAAAATATATGGAGACCACCATTTATCCAGGCTCCTCCCCCACCAATCACACCACCCCAACTGCTTTCTTGGCTTCCTCTCCACAAAGTTCCATTTTTTCCTTCTTCACCTGGAGTGGGAAGAAAGTAACCCCCGCTTTTCTGCTTTCTGTGGATGCATCACTCTGAGTGCTTTCAAGCTGAAACTAGAAAAGTACGTAATAACCGGCATTGGGGGACGTATTTTATAAATTAGAAATCGATTTTTTCCATCCACGTGGAAATTACATATTACAGGAAACTTCAGACTGGCACTTTACAGCTTTCTTATCTCAAGCTGTGTTCATCTTAAGTCATTAAGGCAAATCTTGTAGCAACCTAGAACAATAACAACCTTCAACTCCTTAGATGGTTTTATCACAAGATAGTTTTTTCTTCATAAATAGTAGCCCAGAAGATCTGAGGACCCAGATCAGATGAAAAAAAGTGTAGCTTATATTGCCACAGTAAGCATCCATAAGTACTCCTTAGAACTGCAGGAGCCTGAAATCAACGTGCTACAGGCATGGGGAGAAGTGTAGCTCTGAATTGAGGCAGCCAGGAGGCCTGGCACCTGGAAGGTGACTGGAACTACTCCACAAGCTTCAAGAGACGGGAAGTGTGTTAATGGAGGTCAATTCTGATTTCTTTAATTGCTCATATCCACATGTGCTCAAAATGTCCACCATTCTGAGGAGAGTGGATGGTTGATGCAGCACATCCTTCTTCAGAGAGGGGAAAGGAGTAGGTGAATGAAGGATGCCTCCCTCGCCTTCAACAAGATTCAGTCACCAAAAACAGGTTAAGCAGGGACTCCAAATGTTGGATTTCCAAAATGGAATTTTTTCTCGAAAATTCCCTGTGCTTACCACTACCGTGAGAAGTCTCGTGAAAAACCTGAGAAGTCCAAGGGAAAAAATGGGGGTAGGGGGTGGAAAAAATGAGAGTGGAAAAACAACTCTTGAAAAGCAAATAGGAAAACCCATCCCTAGCTGTAGTAAAGGTAGGTCGGAAATGGTAAGTGCTGGCCTTAACCCTGTGTTTACCCCACCAGTATCCAGAAATGCAAGCTGAAACTTGTGAGTGGGGCCCCAGTTGTTGAGCTCTCTGTTATGCTAAACAAGCACCCGAGGTGGACTGGCCCAACCATCTGCTAGAGACATGCATAAATCGAGGGAAGGTAGAGCAGTACAGCATGTGTATAATGTGGAATACATGGGAAAAAGCAAAAGCGCGTCATTAAAAAGCAGCAGAAAGCGACCGGAGAACAGAATGTAGTGGGCAGAGATTAGTGTTCCAATTATTATCAATGTTAATAACCACATGCAGGGAACTCCAGGTTCTCTTGTTCATCAGACATGAAGCCTCTGACAGTGCAGGGATTAGGAGGACTAGCTCAGCCATTAGGATTTTTGTTATTTATTTGATTTCATGACACCTTTCCCATCTGGACAAGTACTGGATGACATAGAGCTCTTCTTTCAAGTGTATGCTTTCCCCAGTATAACATCAAGCTTTACAAAAATATATAGGAAACCAAAAAAATATATAGATAAAATTCACCCGGGCACAACCCCTGTTAATATTTTCATCTATGTTTTTCTGGTCTTTGTTGATTTTTCCCCCTGCTTTTACTGTTCTGACAAATTATTGTCCATTTTTAACACAACATAAAGACAGTTTTAAATTATTACATTTGAAATGTGCCCATTTGAATAACACATATATATTTGAAAGTTTTAGTGGAATTTAAAATTAAGTCTACATTCTAGGATGATAAAATATGCCTTGACTATTTAAAAGCATCCTTACTTTGAAGGCAGCAGGCAGATGGAAAAGCAGAAATCGGGTTGGGGGAAATCACTGGCCCAAACGAGAAGAGTATGTACCAGAGTTGAACCATCCTAAGGGACAGCCTACATCTGGGACTTGAAATTGGCAGCCCAGTTCAGTCCTCATACATGCTTTGTCTGGCTTACAGAGCTTTTTAATTTATTTCTTTATTTTTTTACAGACAGGGTCTTGCTCTGTTGCCTGGGCTGGAGTGCAGTAACATCATCACAGCTCATTTCAACGTACAACTGCAGGGTTCAGCTTATCTTCCTGCCTCAGCCTCCAGAGCAGGTGGGACTACAGGCACATACTACTCACTCCCAGCTAAATTTTTAAAATATTTATGCAGAGATGATGTCTCACTATGTTTCCTAAGCTTATCTTAAACTCCTGGCCTCAAGCAATCCTCCTTCCTCAGCCTCCTAAAGTGCTGGAATTACAGGTATGAGCTACCATGCCAGGCCAGAGAGTTTTTCTTTAAATGTTTATTTTGAATGCCTTTAAATAGGGCATACGCCCTCCATTTTGCCACAAGCCCCACCACTCCTTATCGTATTATACTCTTCTGCTTTCTGCATTTCCATTTCTGCCTGGCCCCTGAAGGCATTTGCACTTATAACCCCTGTGTCATTTAAGATATCCTGGAAGGCCCCACTTCCCTGCAGAATCCTCTAAACCAGTGGATCATAATTATGCGTGATTTCTCTCCCCAGGGGATAGTTAGCAGTGCTTAGACATTTTTGTCTTAACTGAGGAGGGCATTGTTGCACTACTGGCATTTAGTAAGTTGAGGCCAGAGATGGTGCTGAACATCCTACAATGCACAGGAAAGTCCCCCACAGTAACTACCCAGCCCAAAATGTCCACAGTGCTGAGATTGAGAAACTCTGCTCTAAATCAGGGCTGGATTTGCACCACTAGAGTTTCCTCCTTTCAATTTAGGATTTCAGTCCCTTGAAAAATGCAAATCCCACTGAGAGTAGTAATATTTTATGCTGTTGGCCACTTACGCCTGACTATGAAGCAAGGATCTGTGAACGGGATTGGATAAATGGCTGGGTAGGGAAGAAGAGGAAAAACAGGACATGGAGGACACAAAGCACACATCCTGTTGGAAGGCTTTCACCATTTCATGATAAGGATCATTCCACGCAGGGAGCTCACACCAAATTCCTCTTAGTAATTCTGCCATTAATAATGATGTCACACTATATAAAGTTGATCACTTGCTTCAGGAGAAGCACTGAATTCAACCACTTTATATCTATAATCCCACTGCATCCTCATAACAATATTGTAAGACAGATAAGGAAACTAAGGCATAGAGGAGATAAGTAATGATCTCAAAGTCACACATACAGAGTGTGATAGGACTGAGACTCTGAAACTTGCATTGCTCACTCCAGAGATCAACCTCTTAGCCAAGAAGAAGGGACAACATTTACTAAAATTTTCACTGAGCCAGACACCATGTTAAGCACTTCGTCTACATGATGTCACTTAATCTTTACAAAATCCTGAGAGGCAGATATTATTATCATACCCATCAAACAAGTGAGGAAACTGAGGGTTAGACAAGTCTCACAATTAGACCTTTAACACAAGGTCTGCTTGACCTCCTAAGTTTAAAGTTAGTCAAAGCATTACTTCGGTCCATCTTGCCTTCACTGACATTGGAGGGAGTGATGTGGAATGGACAGAGCACTGACCTTAGACCAGAAGACCTAGTTTGTAGTCTTAGCTGTGTCACAATCTTAATGGGTGACTTCAGTCAAGACCCTGAGATCAGGTCCTCTGTCCGATTCCCAAGAAAAGAAAGGAGCCAGACCATCATGAGCCATGGTTTCCTATAGATAGCTTCAGTATACTTAGAAGAAATGCTCCTGCCCAATGACAAAACAATGAGGAAACCTAGTCAGTCTGGTGACAGCATTTTCAATCAAAGAGGCTGAACCAGAAATACTGAGCTGCTCCAGCTCAAAGAGTAGCCATGAACCTTTAAGAACTTTCAATATGGAAATATGCATATTAATCATGACTCTATTATGCCTCAATTTTCACATTCTGTTACCATAATCTGAGCATCTTTCAAAGTCAACTTCTACCAACATTGCCTAGCAAAGTCATGATTTTCTAAAACATAATTTGATGATGGTACCTACCCACTTTTATAGTCATCTTTTCTGGGGATTTGGGGAACTTTTTCCTTGTTTAGTAATAAGAATAGCCTCCTAGATCTTTTTACCTGAGCTGATAGGACCTTTTCTGTCAGTTCAGAGGGAAGGTAAGTTAAATTGTAATGGAGTGTCACTTAGATGACCCAAAGGGTATATTTGTTACTTTATCATAGTAACTTCCCCAAAGCCAACTTCACAAAGATACAATATTATTGAAAGGCATGTGCTGTAAGCAAACAAAAACATAAAATGGGGAAAGGACACCCTTTTCAACAAATGGTGCTGGGATAACTGGCTAGCCACATGTAGGAGAATAAAACTGGATCCTCATCTCTCACCTTATATAAAAATCAACTCAAGATGGATTAAGAACTTAAACCTAAGACCTGAAACTATAAAAATTCCAGAAGATAACGTTGGAAAAACCCTTGTAGACATTGGCTTAGGCAAGGATTTCATGACCAAGAACCCAAAAACAAATGCAATAAAAACAAAGATAAGTAGCTGGGACCTAATTAAACTAAAGAACCTTTGCAAAGTGAAAGGAACAGTCAGCAGAGTAAACAGACAACCCACAGAGTGGGAGACAATCTTCACAATCGATACATCTGACAAAGGACTAATATCTAGAGTCTACAATGAACTCAAACAAATCAGTAAGAAAAAAACAAACAATCTCATCAAAAAGTGGGCTAAGGACATGAACGGCAGTTTTCAAAAGAAGGTATACAAATGGCCAACAAACATACGAAAAAACATTCAACATTACTAATGATCAGGGAAATGCAGATTAGAACCATAATGTGTTACCACCTTACTTCTGCAAGAATGGCCATAATCAAAAAATCAAAAACCACAGATGTTGGCGTGGATGCATCGATCAGGGGACACTTCTACACTGCTGGTGGGAATGTAAACTAGTACAGCCATTATGGAAAACACTGTGGAAATTCCTTAAAGAACTAAAAGTAGAACTACCATTTGATCCAGCAATCCCACTACTGGGAATCTACCCAGAGGAAAAGAAGTCATTATACGAAAAATATACTTGTACACACATGTTTATAGCAGCACAATCCACAATTGCAAAATCGTGGAAGCAACCCAAATGCCCATCAATCAACAAGTGGATAAAGAAACTGTTTTTTATATATATCATATATATATATATATATATATATCTCATATATATATATATCTCATATATATCTCATGTATATCATATATATGTATCTCATATATATATATTAATACTAGTCAGCCATAAAAAGGAATGAATTAACAGCATTTGCAGTGGCCTGGATGAGATTGGAGACTATTCTTCTAAGTGAGGTAACTCAGGAATGGAAAACCAAACATGGTATGTTCACACTGATGTGTGGGAACTAAGCTATAAGGAAAGGCATAAGAATGATACAATAAACTTTGGGTACTCAGGGGGAAGAGTGGGAGGGGGTGAGGGATAAAAGACTATAAATATGGCACAGTGTATACTGCTTGAGTGATGAGTGCACCAAAATCTCACAAATCACCACTAAAGAACTTACTCATGTAACCAAATACCACCTGTATCCTCAATAACTTATGGAAAAATGAAAACAAAACAAAAACAAAACTTCCCTTTATAAAGGGAAAAAAATGAAAGGAATGTGTCATGATCTAATGTTGAAATTACAAACTATCTTGACTTAGTAGCTTTGGCAATGTTTAATAGATTTCTAGTATTATTGTCCTTACCTTGAAATTTTAAATTTCCTCCAGGAACTTAGGGTACTTTGGTGCACAGTTTGGGAACCACAGGCATACAATAAAAATTAGATGCCCTTCCTACTTCAGACCCCAACTCCTCATTCCCATTCCCTGTGGTATACAGTATTAACAGTTTCTGGTATCTAATTCCAGAAAATCTCTATGCAAAATCAAATAGAAGCATATCATACATACTGCTTTGATTCCCACTTTTTCTGCTTACTATATTCTGGAGATCACTTCATAGCAGCACATAACAATTATTTGTTGTTTTTACAGTTTCATGATGTAATTTATGCAATAAAATTATTGATGTACATTTAGTTGTTAGCATTACTAATGGCATTGTAGTGAATATCCTTCTACATATATCTTGGTGCACTTGCATAATGAATTCCTAGAAACAGAATTTCTGGACCAAGGGATATGTACATTTAAAGTTTTAAGAGATATTAAATTTGTTGTAATTAATTTCAATTAATTTGTACACTTCCCCTCCCCCAAATAACGTCTAGGTAAGAAAGAAGAAACTTGCAGCTGGCATATTAGAAAAGCTTAGATCAAAATACCCAAGTCTTTTCAAATGTCTGGAAAGCCTTCCCAAGAAGAATGGCTACAAATAAGCGGAGACAGTGAAGACTACAATAAATACCTAATTCTTCAATGACCAGACATGAAATAACATCTTTAGTTCATTTAGTGAGATCATGTTTTTCTGGATGGTGTTGATGCTAGTAGATGTAACTTTTCAGATACAGAAGTCAAATAGCTGTATTGAAGAAACTCAAAAGAAATTTAAAATAACATAGAGAAGGAATCCAGAATTCTATCAGATAAATTTAACAAAGAGATTGAAATGATTAAAAAGAATCAGTCAGAAATTCTGGAGCTGAATAATGCAACTGGCATACTGAAGAATGCATCAAAGTCATTTAATAGCAGAATTGATAAAGCAGAAGAATTAGTAAGCTTGAAGACAAGCTATTTGAAAATACACAGCCAGAGTAGATAAAAGAATAAAAAAGAGTGAATAACACCTACAGGATCTAGAGAACAGACTCAAAAGGGTAAATCTAAGAGTTATTAGCCTTAAAGAGGAGGTAGAGAAAGAGAGAGGAACAGATAGTTTATTTAAAGAAATAAAAACAGAGAAAGTCCTAAACCTAGAGAAAGAGATCAATATTCAAGTACAAGAAGGTTATATAGAACGCCAAGCAGATTTAACTCAAAGACTACCTCAAGGCATTTAATAATCAAAGGCAAAAATAAAGGATTCTAAAAGTAGCAAGAAAAAAAAAAGACAAATAACATACAGTGGAGTGCCAATAAGTCTGGCAGCAGGCTTTTCAGTGGAAACTTTATAGGCCAGGAGAGGGTTGCATGACATATTTAAAATGTTGAAGGAAAAAAAAAACAAAGACAAAACCTTTTACCCTAAAATAGTATATCCGGTGAAAATATCCTTCAAAGATGAAGGAGAAGTAAAAAATTTCCCAGACAAACAAAAGCTGTGGGATTTCATCAATAGCAGACCTGTCCTACAAGAAATGCTAAAGGAAGTACTTCAATCAGGAATAAAAGGGTAATGACCAGTAAATAATCACCTGAATGTACAAAACTTACCAATAATAGTAAATACACAGAAAAGCACAGATTATAACACTGAAACCATAGTGTATAAAGTATTTGTGTTAGTCCATTCTCACACTGCTAATAAAGACATACTCGAGACCAGGTATTTATAAAGGAAGGAGGTTTAATTGACTCACAGTTCAGCATGGCTGGGGAGACCTCAGGAAACTTTTACAATCATGGCAGAAGGTGAAGCAAACACATCCTTCTTCACATGATGGCAGCAAGGAGAAGTGCAGAGCGAAGCGAGGGAAAGCCCCTTATAAAACCATCAGATCTCATGAGAACTCAATCACTGTCATGAGAACAGCATGGAGGTAACTGCCCCCATGGTTTAATTACCACCCACTAGGTTCCTCCCATGACACCTGGGGATTATGGAAACTACAATTCAAGATGAGATTTGGGTGGGGACACAGCCAAACCATATCACTATTCTTGACCTAAGTAGAACAACTAAATAATGAACCAGTAAAAAATACTATCTACAACAACTTTTCAAGACACAGTACAATAAGATAAAAATAGAAACAAAAAAAGTTAAAAAGCAGGGAAACAAAGTTAAGGCATAGAGTTTTCATTAGTTTTCTTTTTGCTCTTGCTTGTTTGTTAATGCAAATAGTATAAAGTTGTTATCAGGTTAAAATAATGGGTTATAAGCTAGTATTTGCAAGCCTCATGGTAACCACAAACCAAAAAACATACAATGGACACACAATAAATAAAAAACAAGAAACTAAATCATATAACCAGAGGAAATCACCTTCACTACAGGAAGGTAGAAAGGAAGAAAAGAAGGAAGAGAAGATCACAAAATAACCAGAAAATAAATAATAAAAGGGCAGGGGTAAGTCCTTACTTACCACTGATAACATGGTAACACAGACTGGCTGAAGGGATGAAACAAAAAAGGCCCATTGATCTGTAATCTATAAGAAACACACTTCACATATAAAGGCACACATACACTGAAAATGAAATGATGGAAAAAGATATTCTATGCCAATGGAAACCAAAAAAGAGCAGAAGTCACTATACTTATATCAGACAAAATAGATATCAAGACACGAACTACAACAACAGACAAAGAAGGTCACTATATAATAAAAAAAGGTCAACTCAGCAAGAGGATATAACAATTAAAAAATACATGCACCCAACATGGGAGTATCCAGATACATAAAGCAAATATTATTAGAATTAGAAATAGGCCCCAACACAATTATAGTTGGAGAGTTCTACATCCTACTCTTAGCATTGGACAGCATTTCCAGACAGAAAAATCAACAAAGAAACCTCACACTTTATCTGCACTATAGACCAAATGGATCTAATAGATATTTACATAACATTTTACACAAGAGCTGCGGAACACACAGTCTTCTCAGCACATGGATCATTCTCAAGGGTGGACCATATGTTAGGTCACAAAACAAGTCTTAAAACATTCAAAAAAACTGAAATAATATCAAGCATCTTCTCTGACTACAATGGAATATAACTAGAAATTAATAACAAGAGGAATTTTGGAAACTATACAGATACATAAAAATTAAACAATATGCTCTGAATGAGCAGTGGGTCAATGAAGAAATTAATGAGGAAATGGAAGAATTTCTTGAGACAAATGATAATGGAAACACAACATACCAAAACTTACGGTATACAGCAAAAGCAGTACTAAGAGGGAAATAGAACTATAAGTGCCTACATTAAAAAAGAGGAACTCTTTCAATAAACAACCTAATGATGCATCTAAAGAACTAGAAAAGCAACAGTAAAACCCAAAATTAGTAAAAGAAAAAAAATAAAAAATAAAGATCAGAGCAGAAATATACGAAATTGAAATAAAAAAATACAAAATAACAAAATAAAAAGTTGTTTTTTTGAAAAATTAAACAAAATTGACAAACCATTAGCCATTCTAACTATGAAAAAAAGAGAGATCAAAATAAATAAAATCAGAAATAAAAAGGAGATATTACAACTGATACTACAGAAACTCAAATGATTATTAGTGGCTACCAGGAACAATGTGCCAATAAATTGGAAAATCTAGAAGAAATGAACAAATTCCTAGATATGTACAACCTACCAAGTTTGAACCAGGAATAAATCCAAAACCTGAATAGACCAATAACAAGTAATTACATCAAAGCCATAATAAAAATCTCCTAGTAAAAAATAGTCTGCAACCTGATGGCTTCACTGCTGAATTCTACCAAACATTCAAAGAAGAACTAATACCAATCCTACTTAAACTATTCTGAAAAATAGAGGAGGAGGGAACTCTTCCACTCTCATTTTATGAGACCAGTATTACCCTGATAACAAAACTAGACAAAGACACATAAAAAAAGAATATTACAGGCCAATATCTTTGATGAATATTGATGCAAAAATCCTCAACACAATACTACTAAACAGAATTGAACAATACATTTGAAAGATCATTCATCATGACCAAGTGGGATTTATTCCTGGGATGTAAAAATGGTTCAGCACGCATAAATCAATTAATATGATGCATCATATTAACAGAATAAAGGATAAAAACCATATTATTATTTCAATTGCTGCCGAAAAGCATTTGATAAAATTTAATATCCCTTCATAATACAAACCCTCAAGAAATTGGGGACAGAAGGAATACTCCTCAGCATAATAAAAAATCATATATGACAGACCAACAGGTAATATCATACAGAATGGGAAAAAACTAAAGCTCTTTCCTCTAAGATCTAGAGCATGAAAAGGGTGCCCATTGTCACCATTGTTACTCAACACAGTACTGGAAGTCCTAGGTAGGGCAAACAGACAAGAGAAAGAATTAAAGGCATCCAAAGTGGAATGGAAGAAGTCAAATTATCATTCTTTGCAAATAATATGATCTTCCATTTGGAAAAATTGAAAGACTCCACAAGAAAGCTATTAGAACTGATAAACAAATTCAGTAAAGTTATAGGATACAAAATCAACATACAAAAATCAGTAGCATTTCTATAAGCCAACAGTGAACAATGTGAAAACAAATTTTAAGTAATCTCATTTACAATAGACACACACAAAATTAAATACCTGGGAACTAACCAAAAAAGTGAAAGATCTTCCTAATGACAACTATAAAACACTGATTAAAATAATTGAAGAGGACACAAACAATGGAAAAATATTCCATGTTCATGGATTGGAAAAATCAATATTATTAAAATGTCCAGAGTACCCAAAGCAATCTACAGATTCAATGCAATCCCTATCAAAATAAGATTTTTCCCACAGAAAAGAAAAACAATCCTCGAATTTATATGGAACCAGAAAAGATGCAAAACAGCAAAAGCCATCCTGAACAAAAAGAACAAAACGTGAGTAATCACATTGCCTGATTTCGAATTATACTACATAGCTATAGTAACCAAAACAGCATGGTACCAGCATAAAAACAGACACACAGACCAATGGAACAGAATAGAGAACCCAGAAACAAATCCACACACCTACAGTTAACTTATTTTTGACAAACATGCCAAGAACATACACTGGGGAAAAGAAAGTATCTTCAATAAATGGTGCTGAAGAGAATAAATATGCAGAAGAATAAAGCAAGATCCCTATCTATTGGCATATAAAAAATCAAATCAAATGGATTAAAGGCTTACATCTAAGACCTCAAACTATAAAACTCGTACAATAAAACAATGAGAAAAATCTCTAGGACATTGGACTAAAGTTTCCTGTCAGACAGACAACCAAAGCAAAAACAGACAAATGGGATCACATCACATTAAACAGCTTCTGCACAGCCAAGGATACAATCAACAAAGGGAAAGACAATCCACAGAATTGGAGAAAATATATGCAAACTATCCATCTGACAAGAGATTAATAACCGGAATACATAAGGAGCTCAACTCTGTATGAAGAAATCTAATAATCCAATCAAAATGGGCACAAGATTTGAATAGACATTTCTCAAAAGAAGACATACAATGGTAGTAAATAGGCATATGAAAAGCTGATCATCATCATTGATCATCAGAGAAATGCAAATCAAAACTATAATGAGATATTATATCACTCCAGTTAAAACAGATTATATCCAAAAGACAAGCAATAGCAAATGCTGGTGAGAGTGTGGAGAAAAGGGAACCCTCGTACACTGTTGGTGGGAATGTAAATTAGTACAACCACTCTGGCGAATAGTTTGGAGGTTTCTCCAAAACTAAAAATAGAATTGCCATATGATCCAGAAATCCCACTGCTGGGTATATATCCAAAAGAAAGGAAATCAGCATGTCAAAGAGATATCTCCATTCCCATGTTTGTTGTAGCACTGTTTACAATAGCTAAGATTTGGAAGCAACCTAAGTGTCCACCAATAGATGAATGGATAAAGAAAATGTGGTACATATATACAATCAAGTACTATTCAGCCATAAAAAATATAAGATCCAGTCATTTGCAACAACATGAAAGGAACTGGAGATGATTATGTTAAGTGAAATAAGCCAAGCATAGAAAGACAAACATTGCATGTGCTCACTTATTTGTGTTATCTAAACATCAAAACAATTGAATGCTTTGATTCAGTTGGTTACCAGAGACTGGGAAGGGTAGTAGGGGGTTGGGTGCAGGAGGTGGGGTTGGTTATTGGGTACAAAAAAATAGCAAGAATAAATAAGACCTAGTATTTGATAGCACAACAGGGTGACTATAGTCAATAATAACTTCATATTTTAAAATAACTTAAAGAATATAATTGGATTGTTTGTAACTCAATGGGTAAATGCTTGAGGAGACGGATAAAAATATGCTACAGAGCTATAGTAACCGGAACAGCACAGTACTTTTAGTGTGATGGGTGCACCAAAATCTCAGATCACCATTAAAGAACTTATCCATGTAAAAAAAAACCACCAGTACCCCAAAACTTTTAAAATAAAATTTAAAAAAAACAGACACATAGATCAGTGGAACAGAATACTGAACCCAGAAATAAATCCACATACCTACAGTGGACTCACTTTTTCAAAGTTTCCAAGAACATAAATTGGGCAAAGGACAGTCTCTTCAATAAATGGTGCTGGAAAAACTGGATATTCACATGCAGAAGAATGAAACTGGACTCCTACTGTATCAGTCCATTCTCAGGCTGCTATAAAAATACATGAGACTAGGTAATTTATAAAGAAAAGAGATTTAATTGACTCACAGTTCTTTATGGCTGGGGAGACCTCAAGAAACTTACAATCATGGCAGAAGGCACCTCTTCACAGGGCAGCAGGAGAGAGAATGAGTGCAAGCAAGGGAAATGCCAGACACTTATAAAACCATCAGATCTCGTGAGAGCTCACTCGTTATCACAAGAACAGCCTGGGGAAAACTGCCCCCATGAGTCAATCACTTCCCACCAGGTCCCTCCCACGACAGGCAGTGATTATGGGAACTACAATTCAAGATGAGATTTGGGTGGGGACACAGAGCCAAACCATATCACCTACCTATTGCCATATACTAAAATCAAATAAAAATGAATTAAAGATTAAATCTAACACCTCAAACTATGAAGCCACTACAAGAAAACATTGGGGACAATCTCCAGAACATTGTACTGGGCAAAGATTTCTTGATCATTACACCAGAAGCACAGGCAACCAAAGCAAAAATAGAGAAATGGGATCACGTTACGTTTAAAAGCATTTGCACAGCAAAGGAAATAATCAACAACGTGAAGAGACAACCAATGGGAGAAAATATTTGCAAACTACCCACTTGACAAAAGATTAATAACCAGATTTTATAAGGAGTTCAAACAGATCTATAGGAAAAAAATCTAATAATTCAACCAAAATATGGGCACATCATTTGAATAGACATTTCTCAAAAGAAGAGATACAAATGGCAAACAGACCAGACATATGAAAAGGTGCTCAACATCATCAACCATAAAAGAAATACAAATCAAAATTACGATGACAAATCATCTCAACCCTGTTAAAATGCTTTTATCCAAAAATCAGGCAAAAACAAATGCTAGTGAGGATAGGGATAAAGGGAATACTTGTGCATTGTTGATGGGTATGTAAATTAGTACAACCGCTATGGAGAACAGTTTGGAGGTTTCTCAAAAAACTAAAAACAGAGCTGACATATGATCCAGCAATCCCACTCCTAGGTACATTCCTCAAAAAAGGAAATCAGTATATCGAAGAGATATCTTCACTCTCATGTTTGTTACAGGGCTAATTATAATAGCCAAGAGTTGGAAGCAACCTAATGTCCATTAGCAGATGAATGAATAAAGAAAATGTGGTACATATATAAAAGGAGTACTATTCAGCCATAACAAAGAATGAGATCCTATTATTTACAACAACATGAATGGAACTGGAGGTCATTATGTTCAGTGAAATAAGCCAGGCACAGAAAGACAAACATCATATGTTCTCACTTATTAGTGGGAACTAAAAATTTCAAAATCAAACTGACATGGAAATAGAGAGTAGAAGAATGGTTATCAGAGGCTGGGAAGGGTACTGGGGAGGGAAATGTGGGATAGGTGGGGATGGTTAATGGGTACAAAAATTAGTTAGAAAGAATGAATAAGACCTAGTATTTGCTAGCATAACATGGTGACTACAGTTAAAAATAATTTAATTGCACAGCAAAAATGTATCATTGGATTGTTTGTAACACAAAGGATAAATGCTTAAGGTGATGGATTCCCCATTTACCCGATGTGATTATTATATATTGCATGCCTGTATCAAAATATCTTATGTAACCCATAAATTATATTTTGTGGGTACACCTATTATATACCCACAAAATTTAAAAATAAATAAAATAAAAAATAAATTCAAAATTTCAAAACCTTAAAATTCAACAATATGAGAACAAACATCTCAATTAAATATTTGGCAAAGTTAAACATAGTTTTGCCATGTGATCCATCAATTGTACCTCTAGGTATTTACTCAAATGAGTTGGAAACTTATGCTCACACAAAAACCTGCATACGAATGTTTATAGTAGCTTCTAAGGTCTAATCTGTCCCCCAAAATTTGTATGTTGAAACTTAGTCATCAATGTAGCAGTGTTTAGAGGTGGGGCCTTTAGGAGGTGATTCAGCCATGAGGGCTCTGCTCTTGGGAATGGATTGGTGTCCTTATGAAAAGGTTTGAAAGAAGGGAGTTTGCTCTCTTTTGTCCTTCTGCCCTTCTGTCATTTGAGGATGCCTAGAAAACACCATTTTAAAAGAACAGGCCCTCACCAGACACTGAACCTGCCAGCATCTTGATCTTGGACTTCCAAGCCCCCAGAACTGTGAAAAATAAATTTTTGTTCTCTATAAACTGCCAAGTCTCAGGTATTTTGTTATAGCAGCACAAACAACCTAAGATGCAAGTTTTATTTATAATCACCAAAAACTAGAAGCAACCAAGATATTCCTCAACAGGTGAGTTGATAAACTGTGGTACATCCAGAAAATGGAATACTGTTCAGCAACGAAAAAGAAGAAACCATCAAATCAGAAAAAGACATGAAAGAATCTTAATTGCATACTACTTAGTGAAACAAGCCAATATAAAAAGGCTATATAATTCCAATGATGTGATGTTTTGAAAAAAGGTAAAATTATAGACAGTAGAAAGATTGCTGGTTGCCAGGGGTTCAGGAGAAAGGAAAGAGAGGTTAATAGGTAGAGCGCAGGTGACTTTTAAGGTGATTTTTATTTCACTGTAATCATAAGTGAAATTATTTTTATGAACTATAATGGCGGATACATGACATTATGCATTTGTCAAAATGCATGGAATTATACAATATGGAGAGTAAACACGAATGTAAATTTAGGACTTAATTAACAATGTATCAATATCAGTTCATCAGTTTTAACAAATGTACCACACTAATGCAAGGTGTTAATACTAGGGAAATTTGCAGTGAGAGAGAAAGGATATGGGAAGTCTTTGTATTTGCTGCTCAGTTTTTCTGTAAATCAAAAACTGCTCTAAAACTTAAGTCTATTTTTAAAAAAGACTCTACAGGATGGGACAAAACATTTATAAATGATATGTCTGCTAAGGGTCTAATACATAAAACATGTACAGAGTTCTTAAATTAAGAAAAGACAAATAATCCAATTTAAATGTGGGCAAAGGATCTCAATAACTATTTATCCAATGAAGATACACAAATGACCAATAAGAATGTGAAAAATTGTTCAATAGAAAAATGCAAAACAATGCCACAATGAAATGCCACTTCGCATCCACTAAGATGGCTGGAATTAAAGACAGAAAATAACTAGTGTTGGCAAGGATGTGGAAAAATTGCAACTCTCCTACATTGCTGGTGGGGATGTAAAACATTGCAGCCACTTTAGGAAACAGTTTGGCAGTTTCTCTAATTTAATTACAGTTACCTTATGACCCAGAAACTCCACTCCTAGATATACATCCAAGAGAACTGAAAACATATTTTCATGCAAAAATTTGTACATGAATGTTCATAGCAGCACTATTCACAATAGTAAAAAAGTAGAGGAAACCCAATGTCTGTCAACTGATGAATGGATAAGTAAAACGTAACCTATCAATATCATGGAATATTATTCAGCCAAAGAATGGAACAAGGTACTAGCACATGCTACAACATGGATGAACCTTGAGTACATTACCTTAACTGAAAGAAGCCAGTCACAAAGTGCCACTTAGTGTATAATTCAATTTCTATGAAATATCCAGAACAGGCAAATTTGTACAGACAAAAATAGATTAATGGTTATCATAGGCTCGGGAGAGAGAACAATGGGGAGTGACCGCTAATGGGTACTGGGCTTCTTTTTGGTGTGATAAAAATCTTACATTAATAGAATACATATTGGTCATAGTTGTACAACATTGTAACATACTAAATGCTACTGTATTACATACCTTAAGAGAATAAATTTTATAGTATGTGAATTATATTTCAAAGAAACCTATGTTGAAAATCTTAATATAATCACAAAAGTGACATCACTTTTGGTATATTCAATTTGTTCAAAATAAATTATTAGACCATAAACAAGTGAAGGAGATTATATAAGGGCATGAACACAAGGAGGCAGCAATCACTGGGGACTCTTTAGAGTGTTATTCCTCATAGCCATTAAAAAGTATTATTCTTTTGGGAGGCCAAGGCGGGTGGATCACTTAAAGCCCAGGAGTTTGAGACCAGCCTGGGCAACTATGGCAAAACCCTGTCTCTGCCAAAAAATACAAAAATTAGCCAGGTGTGGTGGCATGCACCTGTAGTCCCAGCTACTCAGGAGGCGGAGGGTGGGAGGATCTCTGAAGCCCGGGAAATCGAGGCTGCAGTGAGTCATGAGTGTGCCACTGCACTCCAGCCTGGATGACAGAGAGAGACTCTGTCTTTAAAAATAATAATTAAGAAATATTATTCTGAGAAGGGGTCCATAGGCTCCACCAGAGGCTGATGGGATCCATGGTACAAAACAGAGTAAGAAGCCCTGGTCTATCTGGAAAAATGAGTAAGTCGATTTGCTGTTATTGGTGCTGTTGATTTTGCTGAGAAAGCAGAATCTGGCCCGTGTGAGATGGTAAGAAGAAAGGGTAATACTTTTGTTCTAGAAAAGCAAACAGAGTCCAAATTTGGGCAAGTCAGAAGGAGAAAGAAACAGTCATAGCAGCACTGTGATAAAGTTGTGACTGCTCCTCATGTAACCTATGCTGTACTCAATTTTCTTTCCCCCAGGCCCAGGCCCAGGCCCATATTTGTGCCGCAGATCACTGTTTTCATAGAATGGTCCATGGAGGCCTTGCATTCCAATCCCCTGGGGAACTTCTTTAAAAGACCTACTTATTCTGACTGTCAGGGATGGGGCTAAGGAACATATATCTTCATAACCTCATCAGGTGATTCTTATGCACATTCAGGTTTGAACTGGAGGTATAAGGACTGTAGCTCTGATAACTGACAGGTTTGAAATCTGGCCCTGAAAATTTCTAGCTAACTATGGGCTAGTTGTTTAACACCTCTGAACTTTACTTCCCTCGTCCGTAAAATGCAAATATAATAATAATGCCTACCTCATAGAGTGGTTTTGATGATTAAATGAGCTATTATATGTAAAGCCTTTATCACCATGCCTAGCGCTTAAAGAATGGTAACTATTATTTATAAAGCACAAGACCAGATTTTCAATTGTTTTGCTCTTATAGTTCCCAATAAACGTTGGCTATTATTATCATAGGTTAGTAGGAGACCGTGGAGAGGCAGTGTGGTATGGTAAAATGAGCATAGGACATGGTGTCAGATCTGGATTCAAATCTAAGCTCTGCCCTTATAGGCTGTGATCATAAACAAATCACGATCTGTGTGAGCCTCAGTTTCCTCTTCCATAAGCTAGTGATAATAACAGTATCTTCTTCCTGGAGTTGTAATAATTCAATGAGATAATCCACTTAAAGAACTTGGCATTCAGTAAGCACTTACTACATAATGTCAAACTTTGTCTCCCCACCCACCCCTCCTGAAGTCTCACTGTAGTAATCAAAATGATTGATTGGCTAAGGATGATACAGGTACAGCCTATGGAAAAGTTCTCTAAGAAGTCTAGTCTAGTGATTTTTACCTAGTTCAGATTTTGCCATTGGTAATTTTCTGAACTTAGATCCTTTTACTATATGATCCCCTCTTACTATGACTTCTGCATTTGTAAACCTCACCATACCCCTGCTTATTAAAACAGATGCATTTGTGGTTAGTGATTATCATTGCATCTCTTTTTCTGGTTAAAAGCTAAACATGTTCCTAGTCCAGAACTTCAGAATGATCCAAGGGTTCCACGAAGCCACATGGCAGACTGTATAAATCATTAGTAAATCTTAAGATCTAAGTAAATCACATCAGTATTTAAATAGTCACCCTTCTATCTTCTGATTTGCATATTTAGTCAGCAGTAAAATACATTTTTGTAAATCTCTGATGTTTCAGAAGTTGCCAGTTGCTAGAGAAAATGATCTCACCTGATTAGACAGACTCGGGCGTAGTTACCAGTTGGCCAATTCCTGCCAGTATGGGAAAGAGGACACTAATCCGATGGAAACCAGGAGTCTGCAAGGCTTAGGCATCTACTTTGGTCTAGATTGTCAAGGTCGTGACCACGTCAGCAGAAGGGCAATTAACTCTAGTCATTTACCTTGTCAAGACTAGGGTCCAAATAGAAATTTCAGTTAGGAAGAATAAGTTCAATAGATCTATTGTACAACATGGCCACTATAGTTAATAACAATGTATTGTGTTCTTAAAAATTTAGATACGTATTTTTCATGAAGTGCGGTCAGACACAAGTGCAAGCCAGTTACTTAATCTGAGGGTCAAACAAAAGGAACAACCCAATATCTGCTCCTACACTGGAGGAAAAGCTGGCAGTGCTGAACTTTCTGAGAAAAGAATGTCATTCTTCAATGTCACACCTTCCTAAGGCATTACGCAAAGTCATTTGACCAGATGATTTTCATTTTACATGTTGATTTTAGGACATATCTTGTGTTTAAGGAATGACTTCACTATGTGTGTCAGGAATCATGCTAGACGCTGGTTATACAGTGATTTCAAAAAACTCGTCAATGTACAAATCTATGTCCAGCAAAAAATCTTGTAAACATAAAGGCAAATTGTGTTGCCAGCATATCTAATCTATGAAAATGTTAAGGAAAATCTATGAAAATGATAAAACAAGATGGAAATTCAGACATAAGGTAATAAATGAAGAGCACTGGAAATTCTAAATAGGTAGTAAAATACAACACATTATTTTCCTTTAAAATTTTAAAGGGCAATTGAATGTCGAAATCATGTACTAGCAGCAACATATTTGAGGTGTTATAAATAAAAGTAAAACATAAAACGATAGCACTAAAAGCAGGAAGGGTGTAAACATCATGACATAATTTTAATATTATTATACATAAATGCTATATTATTTGTTTTTTATAATTTTGACTTTTATTTTACATTCAGGGGGAGCATGTACAGGTTTATTACATGGCTATATCACATGATGCTCAAGTTTAGGGTATGATTGATCCCATCATCCACGTAGAGGGCATTGTACCTAGTAGTTAGTTTTTCGACAATTGCCCCCTCTCCCTCCCCCTCTAGTAGTCCTCAGTATCTACTGTTGCCATTTTTATGTCCATGAGTAACCAATGTTTAGCTCCCACTTGTAAGTGAGAACATGTGGCATTTGGTTTTCTGTTCCTGCGTTAATTCACTTAAGATAATGGCCTCCAGTTGCCTCCATGTTGCTGCAAAGGACATGATTTTACTCTTTTTTATGGTTGTATAGTATTCCCTGGCATATGTGTACCACATTTGCTTTATCCAATCCACCATTGATGAGCACCTAGGTTGATTCTATCTCTTTGCTGTTGTGAATGGTGCTGTGATAAACATTTGAGTGCATGTGCTTTTTGGTAGTATAATTGCTGGGTTGAATGGTAGTTCTGTTTTAAGTTCTCTGAGAAATCTCCAAACTTAATTCCACAGTAGCTAAACTAATTTACACCCCCACCAACACTGTATACACTTTCTCTTTTTCTCCACAGCCTACCAGCAACACAATAATAGTGAGGGAACTCAATACTCCACTGACAGTACTAGGCGTGCCATCAAAGCAGAAAATCAGCAAAGAAACAATGGACTTAAACAATACACTAGAAAAAGTGGACTTAACAGATATTTCAAAAGCATTCCACCTAAGAACTGCAGAATATATATTATTTTCATCAGCATATAAAACATTCTCCAAGATAGACCATACGGTAGGTCACAAAACAAGTCTCAATAAATTTAAGAAAATCGAAATTATATCAAGTATCCTCTCAGACCACAATGGAATAAAATTGGAAATTAACTCCAAAAGGAATTCTCAAAACTATAAAAATACACGGAAATTAAATAATCTACTCCTGAATGATCTTTGGGTCAACAATGAAATCAAGATGGAAATTGAAAATTTCATTAAACTGAATGATAATCATGACACAACTTGTCAAAACACCTGAGATACAGCAAAAGCAGTGCTAAGAGGAAATTTCATAGCATTAAATGTCTACATCAAAAAATCTGGAAGAGCACAAATAGACAATCTAAGGTCACACCTCAAGGAACTACAGAAACAAGAACAAGCCAAAACCAAACCCAGCAGAAGAAAAGAAATAACAAAGATCAGAGCAGAACTACATGAAATTTAAACAAAAAGAAAAATACAAAAGATAAATGAAACAAAAAGTTGAAGAGATAAACAAAATTAAGAGATCATTAGCAAGGTTAACCAAGAAGAGAAGAGAGAAAATCCCAATAAGCTCAATTAGAAATGAAACAAGAGGTATTACAACTGGTACCACAGAAATACAAAAGATCATTCGAGGCTACTATGAAAACCTTTATGGGCACAAACTAGAAAATCTAGAGGAGGTGGACAAATTCCTGGAAATTTACAACACTCCTAGATTAAATCAGGAAGAAATAGAAACTCTCACAGGCAATGACACCCACAGGCTCAAAATAAAGGGATGGAGGAAATCTACCAAGCAAATGGAAACCAGAAAAAAGCAGAGCTCACAATCTCAGACAAAACAGATTTTAAACTAGCATATGAGATGGGTCTCTTGAAGACAGCATACCTACCATCAGGTCTTGCTTCTTTATCCAGCTTGTGACTCTGTGACTTTTAACTGGAGCATTTAGCCTCTTTACATTCAAGGTTAGTATCAGTATGTGTGGATTTGATCCTGTCATCATGTTGTTAGATGGTTATAATGCCAACTTGTTTGTGTGGTTGCTTTATAGTGTCAGTGGTCCATGTACTTATGTGTTTTTGTAGTGACTGGTAATAGTCTTTCCTTTCCATATTTATTGCTTCTTTCGGGAGCTCTAAAATGGCAGGTCTGGTGATAACAAATTCCCTCAGCATTTGCTTGTCCAAAAAGGATCTTATTTCTCCTTTGCTTATGGAGTTTAGTTTGGCTGTATATGAAATTCTCTGTTGGAATTTCTTTTCTATAAGAATGTTAAATATAGGCCCCCAATCTCTTTTGGCTTGAAGGGTTTCTGCTGAGAGGTCTGCTGTTAGTCTGATGGGCTTCCCTCTGTAGCTGACCTGGCACATGTCTCCAGCTGCCTTTAACATTTTTTATTTCTTTCATTCTGATCTTGGAGAATCTGATAATCATGTCTTGGAGATGATCTTCTTGTGAAGCATCTTGCTAAAGTTCTCTGTATTAGCTTAATTTTAATGTTGGCCTCTCTAAATAGGTTGCAGAATTTCTCATGGATGATAACCTGAAACAAGTTTTCCAAGTTGCTTCCATTCTCCCCATCTCTTTCAGGGATGCCAATGAGTTATAGATTTGGTCTGTTTACATAATACCATATTTCTCAGAGGTTTTTTTTCCATTCCTTTTCATTCTTGTTTTTTTTTTTTTAATTTTTCTCTGACTGTCATTTCAGAAAGCCAGTCTTCAAGCTCTAAGATTCTTTGCTTGACTTGGTCTATTCTGCTGTTAATACATACAATTGCATTATGAAATTCTTGTAGTGTGTTTTTCAGCTGAATCAGTCAGTTATGTTCTTTTCAATACTGGCTATTTTGTCTGCCAGCTCCTGTATCATTTTATTGTGATTCTTAGCTTTCTGAAATTGGGTTTCAATGTTCTCCTGAATCTTGATGATCTTTGTTCCTATGAACATTCTGAATGCTATTTCTGTCATTTCAGTCATTTCCATCTCTTTAAGAACCATTGTTGGGGAACTAGTGTGGTCATTTGGAGGAAAGAAGACACTCTGGCTTTTTGAGATGTCACAGTTCTGGCAATTGCTCTTTCTCATCTTTGTGGGCTGATTTTCCTTCAATTTTTGAAGTTGCTGTTTTTGGATGGGTTTTTTATTCCCTTTTATGCTATTTCATGACCTTAGGAGTTTGTCTATGGTGTTTTTTTCAGTCAACTGGATTCATTTCTGGAAGATTTTAGGGGGCTAAGGCTTAGCTCAGGAACCCTAGACTGCGTGTCGTAACTCTGGAGGACTAGTATCAGGCCCTGGCTTTGTTCTCTGGCCACTCAAGGTTAGGAACCTGCTGCACTGGAGGGGCCGAGGTGCTCCCAGACCACTGGTCACAACAGTCCAATGGGTGGTGCCAACCAAAGCACTTTGTAGGGCAGTGGCAGCATGATTTATCTTTGTTCACTCATGGCAGGAGTGGCGTCAGTGGCACCATGATAAAGTGTCCACTTTTCAACTGCAGTGGGGTGCTAGCAGGTGCCAGGATGCTGGCCGTCATGTGGGCATTTGCAGCAGCAGCATTGGCAGCATGTTGTCGGGAAGCAGGGACCCCCACTTGCATCTTTGTGTATGCTTGTGCTGGTGGAAGTTTTAGCATAGTGGTGGGGCCCTGGTGGCCACAGGACTGGATGAGCTCTTTGTGTGCATTTATGGGTGGTGGTGGCTGCTCAGGGCCAGGGCAGGTCTCTGTTCTCTGTGCCTAGTTTCTGGCAGCAGCAGTGTCAACAGAGGCAGGGTGCTGGTGGCAGGTAGGGCTAATGGACTCCGTGCCCTCCAACACTTCGATGGGAATGGCAGGGTGATTCATGCTCACAGTAGTGCGATGGCAGGGTGCACGTGCACATGTGCGCTGGTGGGAAAGGGGAGGCAAAATCTGCCTGTGCACACACATGCCAGCAAAGTGATTTGGGAGTTGGCCATAGGCTACTATCTGCAGGCAAGTTACCACTGGGGAGGCTGCGTGGAAGGAGTGCATGTGTGGGCTGATATGTGTCTGTGGAGGCTGCTCTGCTGGAGCTCTCTGCTTGTCAGGTGTGGTCTGCCAACACAGGAGCTATGATGCAGGCCACCAAGAGGAACACCCCTTTTGGGCACCTGAGCCTGTACTGCAAGCACCCAGGGAGAGTCCAGCAGACTGAGGGGTCTCATGGCCAAGACCACCCTGCAGAGTTCATGTATGACAATTCCTCTAGGGCTAAAGTTTCCTACAGGAGTAAGTTGAGCCTAAGGGAATGGGTATCCCTGGCTGTGTTCCACTGCAGATGCTTCTGCATCAAACCCTCTGGGCTCCACACTGGCTGGAACTCTGTCCTGACCACTTCTGTAAGCAGCTGTCTTTGCCAACTCAAGTGTCCACAGTAGTCATGGGGACTCCTCTGGCCAGGATTCCAAAGGCCCATGGTTAGAGCAGGTTGCTCTTTGCTTCTTCAACTCATCCCTTCCCCAGGAGTTGTTGAGGGATAGGAATGAGTCCTGGTGCATGGTAGCCCTGTGCAGGGTTTCCAGCTTCCTCCCTCTTTAGCCCGACATCTGTGTCTTCCCTATATCTGCTCTCAATGCCTTCCCTACATCTGCTCTCAATGCTTTCCCTCTGAAGATCTGCTAAGAGTGCACCAGTCTTCCCAATGTCCCAATCCCTCAGTGGCAGATGTTCCTCCTGGCTGTGTATCTAGTTGGCCATCTTGATCACAGGTCTACTTTGCTCTCATAAACCCTGATAAAGCCTTGTTCCCAGTAACCTCACAACAATGAGATGGAAAGCCTCAGAGAACGCACCAATGTGGTTACTCTAGGGTGATAGAGGCATGACTCACTTCGATTTTTGTTGTTGTCACAATTGATTTTGAGGATCTAGCTATAAATTATTTTCCAAGGCTGATGTCCAGAGTTGTGTTTCCTAGGTTTTCTTGTATGATTCTTAAAGTTTGAAGTCTTACATTTAAATCTTTAATTCACCATGAGTTACTTTTGTATTTGGTGAAAGCTAGGGGTCCTGTTTTATTTTTTCTGTATATGTCTAGCCAGTTATCCTGGCACCATTTATTGAAGACTGCACTTTCCCCACTGCTTACTTTTATTGACTTCGTCAAAGATCAGATGGCTGTTGGTGTGTGGGTTTTTTTCTCAGCTCTCTATTCTGTTCCACTGGTTTATGTGTGTTTTTGTACCTGTATCATGTTGTTTCGATCACTGTAGCTTTGCAGTATAGTTTGAAGTCAGGTATTGTGTTGCCTGCAGCTTTGTTCTTTTTGCTTAGAAGTCCTTTGGCTATTCTGGCTCTTTTTGGTTCCACACGAATTTTAGAATAGTTTCTTTCCAATTCTGTGAAAAATTATGTTGGTCGTTTCACGGGAATAACTCTGAATCTGTAGATTGCTTTGGGCAGGATGTCCCTTTGAATGATATTGATTCTTCCAATTCATGAGCAAGGGATGTTTTTCCATTTGTTTGTGTCATCTATAACTTCTTTCAGCAGTGTTTTGTAGTTCTCCTTGTAGAGCTCTTTCATCTCCTTGGTTAGATATATTCCAAAGTAATTTTTTTGTGGCTGCTATAAATGGGATTACTTCTTGATTTGGCTGTCAGCTTGACCATTACTGGTGTATAGAAATGATACTGATTTTTACAATGATTTTTGTAACCTGGAACTTTACTGAAGTCATTTATCAGTTCCAGGAGCCTTTTGGTGGACTCTTTAGGGTTTTCTAGGTATAGAATCATATTGTCTGTGTAGAGAGATAGCTTCACTTCTCTTCCTATTTGGATGCCTTTTCTTTCTTTCTCTTGCCTGATTGATCATTCTGTGTTGAATGTAACAAGATAAGGATGCATATTGTAATCCACACAACTAAAAAATAATATACAAAAAGCTATCATTAAAAAGCCAATAAAGAAAACAGAATTAAATAAAAAAAAAAACCTCAACCCAAAAGAAGACATGAAAGAAGGATATACATAACAAATAAGAGAGAGAACAAATAGAAAACAAAAAGAAAATGGGTACAGTTAAACACAGCCATGTCAATAATCCCACTAAATATAAATATATTAAACACTGCAACAAAAGACAGAGTTTGATGAACTTGATTTAAAAATCAATATCCAATTATATGCTGTTAGCCAATAATGCACTTAAAATATAAAAACACAGCTAGGTTGAAAGTACTAGGATGGAGGAGATACACAATGCAAACAATAAGTGATTATGCAAGAAATAACAGAACTTCAAAATACATGAAGCAAAATTTCACAAAATTAAAAAAGAGAAATAGATAAATCCATAATCACAGCTGTAAATTTAAACTCTCTTCTATTAATTATTCGTAAGTGAAGCAGACAAATAAATTACTAAGGATATATACAGTATTTGAAAACTCCTATCAACCAAATTTGACCTACACCAAGATAAACCAAATTCTGGGCCATTTCTAAACATTTTAAAATATTTAAATCATGAAATATGTTATCTGACCACAAAGAAATTAAATTAGAAACCAATAGCAAAAACATATTTAGAAGATCCCCAATACTTGGAAATTAGGTACATTCTTCTAAATAACTCATGGTTTAAAAAGAAATTGCAGGTGGTTCCAAGATGGGCAAATAGGAACAGCTCCAGTCTACAGCTCCCAGTGTGAGTGATGCAGAAGACAGGTGATTTCTGCATTTCCAACTGAGGTACTGGGTTCATCTCACTGGGGCTTGTCGGAGAGTGGGTACAGCCCACCAAGCATGAGCCGAAGCAATGTGAGGCATCACCTCACCTGGGAAGCACAAGGGGTCAGGGAATTCCCTTTCCTAGCCAAGGGAATCTTTGACAGACGGCACCTGGAAAATCGGATCACTCCCACGCTAATACTGCACTTTTCCAATGCTCTTAGCAAACGGCACACCAGGAGATTATATCCCACGCCTGGCTTGGAGGGTCCCACTCATGGAGCCTTGCTCATTGCTAGCACAGCAGTCTGAGATTGAACTGCAAAGTGGCAGTGAGGCTGGGGGAGGGTTGCCCGCCATTGCTGAGGTTTCAGTAGGTAAACAAAGCAGCTGGGAGCTCGAAGAGTGTGGAGCCCATGGCAGCTCAAGGGGGCCTGCCTGCCTCTGCAGACTCTACCTCTGGAGGCAAAGCATAGCCAAACAAAAGGCAGCAGAAACCTCTGTAGACTTAAATGTCCCTGTCTGACAGCTTTGAAGAGAGTAGTGGTTCTCCCAGCACGGAGTTTGAGATCTGAGAATAGACAGTCTGCCTCCTCAAGTGGGTCCCTGACCCCTGGGTAGCCTAACTGGGAGGCACCCCCCAGCAGGGGCAGACTGACACCTCACACGGCCGGGTACCCCTCTGACATGAAGCTTCCAGAGGAACGATCAGTCAGCAACATTTGCTGTTCAGCAATATTCGCTGTTCTGCAGCCTCCGCTGCTGATACCCAGGCAAACAGGGTCTGGAGTGGACCTCCAGCAAACTGCAACAGACCTGCAGCTGAGGGTACTGACTGTTAGAAGGAGAACCAGCAAACAGAAAGGACAACCACACCAAAACCCCATCTGTATGTCACCATCAACAAAGACCAAAGGTAGATAAAACCACAAAGATGGGGAAAAAACAGAGCAGAAAAGCTGAAAGTTCTAAAAATCAGAGCACCCCTCCCCCTCCAAAGAAATGCAGCTCCTTGCCAGCAACAGAACAAAGCTGGATGGAGAATGACTTTGATGAGTTGAGAGAAGAAGGCTTCAGACGACCAAACTTCTCTGAGCTAAAGAAGGAAGTTCAAACCCATCACGAAGAAGCTGAAAATCTTGAAAAAAGATTAGATGAATGGCTAACTAGAATAACCAATGTAGAGAAGTCCTTAAATGACCTGATGGAACTGAAAATCATGGCACAAGAACTACGTGATGAATGCACAAGCTTCATTAGCCGATTTGATCAACTGGAAGAAAGGATATTACTGATTGACGATCAAATGAATGAAATGAAGCAAGAAGAGAAGTTTAGAGAAAAAAGAGCAAAACCAAATGAACAAAGGATCCAAGAAATACGGGACTATGTGAAAAGACCAAATTTACGTCTGATTAGTGTACCTGAAAGTGATAGGGAGAATGGAACCAAGTTGGAAAACACTCTGCAGGATATTATCCAGGAGAACTTCCTCAACCTAGCAAGGCAGATCAACATTCAAATTCAGGAAATACAGAGAATGCCACAAAGATGCTCCTCGAGAAGAGCAACTCCAAGACACATAATTGTCAGATTCACCAAAGTTGAAATGAAGGAAAAAATGTTAAGGGCAGCCAGAGAGAAACGTCGGTTTACCCATAAACGGAAGCCCATCAGACTAACAGCAGATCTGTCAGCAGAAACTCTACAAGCCAGAAGAGAGTGGGGGCCAATATTCAACATTCTTAAAGAAAAGAATTTTCAACCCAGAATTTCATATCCAGCCACACTAAGTTTCATAAGTGAAGGAGAAATAAAATCCTTTACAGATAAGCAAATGCTTAGAGATTTTGTCACCACCAGGCCTGCCTTACAAGAGACCCTGAAGGAAGCACTAAACATGGAAAGGAACAACCAGTACCAGCCATTGCAAAAACATGCCAAAATGTAAAGACCATCAATGCTAGGAAGAGACTGCATCAACTAGCGAGGAAAATAACCAGTTAATATCATAATGACAGGATCAAGTTCACACATAACAATCTTAACCTTAAATGTAAATGGACTAAATGCTCCAATTAAAGAAACAGACTGGCAAACTGGATAAAGAGTCAAGACCCATCAGTTTGCTGTATTCAGGAGACCCATCTCACACGCAGAGACACACATAGGCTCAAAATAAAGGGATGGAGGAAGATCTACCAAGCAAATGGAGAACAAAAAAAAAGCAGGGGTTGCAATCCTAGTCTCTGATAAAACAGACTTTAAACCAACAAAGATCAAAAGAGACAAAGAAGGCCATTACATAATGGTAAAGGGATCAATTCAACAGGAAGAGCTAACTAACCTAAATATATATGCACCCAATACAGGAGCACCCAGATTCATAAAGCAAGTCCTTAGAGACTTACAAAGAGACTTTGACTCCCATACAAAAATAATGGGAGACTTCAACACCCCACTGTCAACATTAGACAGATCCATGAACCAGAAAGTTAACAAGGATATCCAGGAATTGAACTCAACTCTGCACCAAGTGGACCTAATAGACATCTACAGAACTCTCCACCCCAAATCAACAGA
>NW_012108876.1:0-1721 GCF_000951045.1 Mandrillus leucophaeus
ACCTAAAAATTTAAAATTAATATAAAAAAATGAATTAGAGTCATTTAATGCCTTCTGGAGAAATATGACAGACATAATTCCAAAAAATAAAAAAATAAATATAGGAATGACAAGGTGTGAGCAGGGGTGAATTTGTTGTTAAAAAAATGTTTAAATAAAAAGACTTGCTCTATGAGATAAATCACATGGATAATAAAGAAGGTAAAGCAGTTTTAAAAAGTTAATTTGCCTTTGATACACCCAAGAGAATATACAGGTGATACAACAGGAACATACGAATGTAAACAGAGTGGAGAGTGAAATAAATATTCATTAATTGAATTTGATATTAAAATTCTTCCCAGTCTACCTCCAATTACTCAGTTTCCTTTCAAAATAATACAGTAAAAATGGCTTGAACCTTCTATTTTATTCTCATTGAATTTATCTAAAATTGTTACTAATATTTATTTGTAAACAATGTGACTCCTTTATTTTAGAAATTTTCTATGATACTATTTTCAATCTTACGAAAGATACAATTGTATCTAGAGAAAAAGACAATTTATTACATTAATTTTTTTCATGTGGTTGTAATTATTCATTATGAAGTCATATAATAGGTATTCCAAATTATAATCTGTATTATATTATAAAGCTTGGGTTTGATATCCAAAAATATTTTTGTATTTTGGAAACATAGGCAACTCATAAAAAAAAAAGTTATCTTGGCTTGGGGTATTGTGAACAGTGCTGTAATAAGTAGGATTTTTTAAAGATTTGCAAATTATCTACATACTAAACCCCTAGGACATGCCATTTACCTGTATAATAAACTTGTACATGTACCTGTGAACTTAAAATAAAAGACAGATAATAAAAATTAATAAAAATTTCCTGTGGTACTAAAAAAAAAAAAAAAAACCTTACAAATGATGCATACTTACAGTAATGTATACCTTATTTACCCTAATATGATTATTATATATTGTATGCCAGTATCAAAATATCTCATTTACCCCATACATAAAAATTTAAAGTTATCTTGATGTTAATTAAAACATGCTATTATTTTTAATTTTACATAACACATTATATCCAGGTCTCTCTGAAAAAAATATTTATTAAGTTGAATTACGAATCTTTCAAATAATACTATAAGCAGATGTAATAAAAGAGAGGTTTAGATTTTAAAAATTTATTTAGGCTTATGGTTGCAATTTATTTGCTCACTCTAATTTTTCTATCACAAGAAATATTCAAAATTTTTAGAGACGCTTTGGAATAAAAAGAAAATAGTTTCAATTTCTATGTAGTAAAGAAAAAAATAATAATAACCCCAACTCCTATGTAGTAAATTTCTAATCATAGCATGGCATATATTGCATATTCACGTTGAGCACAAGTTTTATTCCATGGTCAAAACACAACAAACACAAGTTGCCAGGGTGTGAGCAAAGCAAGTCGGTAAATAACACCTATAGCTGTCTTCCTTTCTGCAAGTGGATTTTGCTTCAATTAAGTAATAGCACTTTACATTTTCCTGAAAAGCTTGTTGTTCTTTATGATATGTGGTCCTCAAGAATAATTCTCAAGGTTTGTAGAGCATAATTCTCAAGGACTTTTATTTAATAGGACTGGAGAGGGATCTGGACATGTATTTTATAACAACTTCACCAAATAATTTTGAAGCAAAGGATTGCTTGAAGCAACCTACCTCATTTTCCCGTGTCTCTTTTCAC
>NW_012108877.1:0-1207 GCF_000951045.1 Mandrillus leucophaeus
TTTCTTACTGCTGTTCAAGCATATATAACACACTAATTTTTGAGGAAAATAATGAAATATTTTACTCTTCCTCCATGTTAGTTGGCATCAGAGGTTAACTCACATCCTCTTTTAGATAGTAGCAATTAATTCAGGAATTGGCCTTTTCTTTCCAATTATTAGCAAAGATTTGTTATCTCACTGTCACAGCCTTCCCACAAGTTTTAGATTATGGAAATTGTGAAAACATTTTTCAGCCTATCTTAGATCTGAACACACCCTTCCACGTAAGCATAGCCATTAATAACTGTACTCAATTTGTGTATCCAAATTTCTATCAGAAGCCAAACTGAGCCCTGGTCCTCACCAACGGTGTTTCAAGTTTCTATTTAAAGGGATGAGAAAGAAAAACATGAAGGATGTACACTCTGCACACAACTTCTAAGTAATTCTAAAATATATTTAGTGGCTATTTTCTGTGTCTGGAAGGTAGTTTATTTTATACAAATCAGGAGTGAGAGGCTATAACATCTCTAATTTCTGCTTATTTTTAAACACTTTATATGTTATGGACATTTTATTTTTCAATTATTTTTATATTTATTACATAATAGGTTACTTTCAATAACAATGTGTAGTTAGTATGAATAACATATTTAAGAAATAAAGTTTAAAGACATTTACTTTAATTAAAGAGCTATGTTTTAATTTAAAATTAAATAATAGTAGATTTGGGAAGAGAAATGAAATCAAAACAAGACCTCTAGTATATTATTTTTGTTTTATAAATAATGGTTTTAACATTTTATTTCACCGCAAGGCACATCTTTACGTCCCTGAAGTATATATGTGTGTTTGTGTATGAAATATTCAAGAAATTTATAATTAAAAACAGAGAAGGTAAAAATAAGTATTCACACAAAATACCATTTTTCTTTTAGAGAGTCATTTTAGAAAATGTTTATTTAATCAACTGCTTTTGTTTGCTTGATTTTTGGGGGAAGTTTTTCTTTTGGTTTTACTCATCTAGTTCTTAGTAAAAACGATTTTAACTTTGGCATGGCTCAATCACATTATATTTTCCCTTAGCTTTTAAAAATTAAATTTAATGTTAATAAATTATATATAATATGCGATTAGTATAAAGAATAAGAATACACAAATCAGGTATATTTGCTCTTGTCTTTCAGTATAGTTTTAAAAGCTAGTAAAATTAAAATATGCATAA
>NW_012108878.1:0-3111 GCF_000951045.1 Mandrillus leucophaeus
TTAAAAATAAGTTAGTGATATATTGAAGAGTTTCATTATATTGAGTCAAATAGAGAAAGTAAAATGATTATTAAAACATAGGGAGTACAAATCAAGTCCTGGCTACATGTAAGTCCTAAATCCTTATGTAGCTTTATCTATCTCTCTGGGCCTTATTTGGAAAATGGTGATAATAATACTTATATGGCTATCATAAATATATCTTTTAAATATATCTTATCTTTTAATGCTCTATTTTTAATATTTCAATTTGTATTTAAATCAACTGGAACTTATTTTGTGGAAGATGTGTGGAAAGCATCTAACTGTTTTCCCTGTGGCTAGCCAATTTTCTGATCTTTTTTTGCTGAATGTAGAATCCTTTCTTTGTTGATTTATAATGCTATCAATATCTCTGTGATATAATAAATTCTTATGTTTGAATAAGTACCTGTCTGAATTCTCTGTTCTGATCAATTTTCTTAAAACACGATTTATTACCAGGCCTTTTCATTGATGATAGTGCCCCTTTATCTACAGGGGACATATTCCAAGACTCCCAGTGGATGCCTTAAGTCATGTATACTAACTACCAAAGCCTATATCTACTATATACACTATGTTTTTTTTCTGTACATATATACATATTTATGATAAAGTTCAATTTATGAATTATGTACAGTAAGAGATTAACAGTAACTAATAACAAAATAGAAAAATTATAACAAGATACTATAATAAAAATCATGTGAATGTGATCTCTTTCTCTCTCTCTCTGTTTCAAAACATTGTACTGTACTATACCTGTCTCTTATACACATCTAGATGTGTATAAGAGACAGATACTATACCCACCCTTTGTGATGTAGTATTGGGCTATGATTGACCTTCTGATGACATGTCAGAAGATTCATTTGCTTTATGTGATCTTGGATCATACAGCCTTGAAAAACTGATGATTGGTTGTCAGAGACAAACAATGTTTATGACTAACAGGCAGGTAACAAATACAGCATAGAAACATTGCCGAAAGGAATTATTCGTGGCCCCAAGTGGGACAGAGTGTGGCAGTGTAAGTTGTCATCATGCTACTCAGAATGGCATGCAATTTAAAATGAATGAACGCTTATTTTTGAAATTTCCATTTAATATTTGTAGACTATGGTTGACCATGGGTCACTGAAACCACACATATGGAGGGACAACTATACATTAGTTTTATAACAAGGTTTAATATTTGGTAAAGCAAATAACTCCTTTTACTTTTTCTTCACGCTTTTTTTTTTTTTTGGTTATTTTTTCCCGTCATGGTTCCATATACATTTAAATATAAGCTTATTAGGTTGCACATCACCTCCCACATCCTTTTGTTATTACAATTGAAATTCATCCTATTTGTAGATTAATTTGAGGAAAATTGAGGTCTTTTATATACAAAATTTCTCCACAACTGACATGGTATAATACTCCAGTTATTTAATACTTGTTTTAAAAAACCCTTCATTTATTACTTTCCTCATAGAGAAATCTCACAGCAAACTTTTTATGAATTTCAAATGTTTTTAAATTACCTTTTTCAAATTACTTGTTTCTCCTATATAAGAGTGCAGCTTATTTTTATGTTAACATTTAGTTCAGAAACTTTGATGAACTTTCTTATTGTTTGTCATAATTTTTCTTTAGATGTCTACACATTGCTTATTCAAAAAATGGCATTGTGTGCAATAAGCAGCAGTTTAGTTCAATTCTTTTAATTTTCTATAGTTTTATTTGATTTTCTTGTCCTACACTGCGTATGTGTATTTGCTATCAAATGTTGAGATTTGGCCGGGCGCGGTGGCTCAAGCCTGTAATCCCAGCACTTTGGGAGGCCGAGACCGGTGGATCACGAGGTCAGGAGATCGAGACCATCCTGGCTAACATGGTGAAACCCCGTCTCTACTAAAAAAAATACAAAAAACTAGCCGGGCGAGGTGGTGGGCGCCTGTAGTCCCGGCTACTCGGGAGGCTGAGGCAGGAGAATGGCGTAAAAATCCGGGAGGCGGAGCTTGCAGTGAGCTGAGACCCGGCCACTGCACTCCACCCTGGGCGACACAGCGAGACTCCGTCTCAAAAAAAAAAAAAGGACATCAGGGCCGGGTGCGGTGGCTCACGCCTGTAATCCTAACACTTTCAGAGGTAGAGGCGGGCGGATCACGAGGTCAGGAGATGGAGACCAGCCTGCCCAACATGGTGAAACCCCGTCTCTACTAAAAATATAAAAATTAGCCAGCTGTGGTGGCGGGCGCCTGTAATCCCATCTACTCCGGAGGCTGAGGCAGGAGAATTGCTTCAACCCGGAAGACTGATGTTGTGGTGAGCTGAGACCATGCCACTGCACTCCAGCCTGGGTGCCAGAGCAAGACTCCATCTCAAAAAAAAAGGGAAATCAGGGCTGGGTACAGTGACGCAAGTCTGTAATCCTAGCACTTTGGAAGGCCTCTGCAGGTGGATCACTTGAGCTCAGGAGTTCAGGACCAGCCTGAGCAACATGGTGAAATCCAGTCTCTACAAAAAATACAAAAATTAGCCAGGCATGGTGGCTAGCACCTATAGTTCCAGCCACTTGGAAGGATGAGGTGGGAGGATTGCTTGAGCCCAGGAGGCAGAGGTTGCAGTGAGCTGAGATTCTATGACTGCACTCCAGCCTTCGTGACACAGTGAAACCCTGTCTCAAAAAAAAAAAAAAGCGGGGGGGGAAATCAGGCCAGGCAGGGTGGCTCATGCCTGTAACCCCAGCACCTTGGGAGGCCAAGGGGAGGATCCACTTGAGGTCAGGAGTTCCAAGACCAATTTGGGCAACAAAGCAAGACCCATCTTTACAAAAAAAAAAAAAGGGAAGAAAATTAGCATGGCATGAGGATGTGAGTCTGTAGCCCTAGCTACTTAGGAGGCTGAGGTGGGAGGATCCCTTGAGCCCAGAAATTCAAGGCTGCAGTGAGCCATGATGGCACCACTGCATTCCAGCCTGGGAGATACAGCAAGACCTTGTCTCAAAAAAAAAAAAAAAAAAAAGGGAAACAAACAACAACAAAAAAATTGTGCTTTACAGGGCATGATCATGAAAAGTAAAAAGACAACCCACAGAATGGG
>NW_012108879.1:0-1388 GCF_000951045.1 Mandrillus leucophaeus
CAGAGTCTCGCTCTGTCGCCCAGGCTGGGGTGCAGTGGCAGGATCTCAGCTCACTGTAAGTTCCACCTCCCAGGTTTACGCCATTCTCCTGCCTCAGCCTCCCGAGTAGCTGGGACTACAGGCGCCCGCCACCTCGCCCGGCTAGTTTTTTTTTTTTTTTTTGTATTTTTTAGTAGAGACAGGGTTTCACCGTGTTAGCCAGGATGGTCTCGAACTCCTGACCTCGTGATCCACCCGTTTCGGCCTCCCAAAGTGCTGGGATTACAGGCTTCAGCCACCGCGCCCAGCCCTAGGACATTTCTTACATGTGAAAATGTTTGTTACTGAAGTGTCATATGAAAAAACCTGTTTCATCTCTTGCTGTTTTCAAATCATGATATGGTTTCTTTTTTTCAGAAAAACTTGCAGTGTGGAAATATTCTCATGTACTAGAAATTGATTGCATTGTTTTGCTAAGGGCCTCCCAAAAAGGATAAGTATGATTTGGTGGCTAGCTTACATATAAACAATGAGCTAGAACTCACTTAGTAATGGCATCTTTTCAGGGTTAACTAGACTTTTAGATTCACTGAGAAGACTGCATGAGTCATTTTCTCTGTCTCTGTCTCATGTGCTCTCTCTCTCACACAGTTATGCTAAAGCAGCTAAAATGCAGTTTAATAATTTGAATTTAGACAAACTTAACTCTCTGAACTTCAGTAAAGAAGTGTATTTGTATCAGATATGCTTTAGTTTTCATGATCAAAAAGCCCAAAGAAGCTAAAATTAAACTTCCTTCCGACTTTTACTCGTTCCTTTACATTTCTAAGCAAGTGAGACTCAAAGTCATTGCTTTGATTCTGTAGGTATCAGTGAATGTGCCAGCCAGAGGCCTCAGAATTCTTTAAAACCTGACCAGAAGGAAGGGAATGTATTTCTTGATCTCCAGAATGATCAAAAGGCAATATGAAAAGCTCTGAAGCAAAAAGGATACAGAATTATTCCTTGTCTTATGAATCTAATAGGTCCAAAAGATATCAGTGCATCTTCCTCCCTCATTTGAGAGTTACACAACAGCCCCCATATCAGAATGGCAGAATTCCAGCAGTTCGTTTGCAGAAGTGAGTTATGTGGGACTTAGAATGCGTTCTCCATAGTAACCGTATTATGCCTCTACTTCTAATCCTCTGAAGTAGAGTTCCAGAATTACAGGACTTGACCACCTCATGAAGAGTACTTTTTTTTTTTTTTTTTTTGAGATGGAGTCTTGCTCTGTCACCAAGGCTGGAGTGCAGTGGCACGATCTCGGCTCACTGCAACCTCCGCCTCCTGGGTTCAAGCAATTCTCCTGCCTCAGCCTCCCCAGTAGCTGGGGATTACAGGTGCCCGCCACTACGCCTGGCTAATTT
>NW_012108880.1:0-1077 GCF_000951045.1 Mandrillus leucophaeus
AGACTGAGGCAGGAGAATTGCTTGAATCCAGGAGGTGGAGGTTGCAGTGAGCCGAGATCGTGCCACTGCACTGCAGCTTGGGGGACAGAGCGAGATTCCGTCTCAAAAATAAATAAATAAATAATAAAATTGTTCCAGAAGTTGTATGAAATTCCTAAAAAGTTATATGTCCTAATGTAACACTATCAGTCATAATTCTAGTTATAATCTTAAAATGTTGTATGACACAGAATATAGGCAAATTTCCCTGCCAGTTGATATTATTATAGAAAACTCTCATCAGATCTTTAACCATGGCTACTTTAAGTCTTTTGTCATTTGCAGACAGCAATTGTTTACTTTGATTATTCCTGAAGGCACTTACAATGACTAGTCCAAAATTATTTATCTTCATTTTTTTCTTGTCTTTTTTTTTTTTTCAGTTGTAAAGACAGGGTCTCATTCTCAAACTCCTGGCTTCAAGTGATTCTCCTACCTTAACCTCCCAAAATACTGGGATTGCAGGCACAAGCCATCATGCCCAGCCTAAAGTTGTTTATCTTCAAAAATATTCCTGGAAAAGACTCAGATAAGTTCACTGGAATATAGGTTTCTGATAATTTTAAGATCATACCATTGGACTGGATAAGAACTTTCAGAATTTTAATGGAAAACTTGGATTCATAAAACTGCTCATTCAAGATCAAGCAAAACAAGAATTAATTACATGGGATTGAATGAATTGATTCCAAAAATATGATTTTTTAGGCTGGGCGCAGTGGCTCACGCCTGTAATCCCAGCACTTTGGGAGGCTGAGGCGGGCGGATCACGAGGTCAGGAGATCAAGACCATCCTGGCTAACATGGTGAAACCTTGTCTTTACTAAAAATACAAAAAATTAGCCAGGCGTAGTGGCGGGCACCTGTAGTCCCAGTACTCGAAAGGCTGAGGCGGGAGAATGGTGTGAACCTGGGAGGCGGAGGTTGCAGTGAAACGAGATCGTGCCACTGCACTCCAGCCCGGGTGGCAGAGTGAGACTCCGTCTCAAAAAATAAATAAATAAATAAATAAATAAATAAATAAATAAATAAATAAAA
>NW_012108881.1:0-1450 GCF_000951045.1 Mandrillus leucophaeus
TATTTAATAGAGACGGGGATTCTCCATGTTGGTCAGGCTGGTCTCGAACTCCTGAGTTCAGGTGATCTGCCAGCCTCGGCCTCTCAAAGTGCTGGAATTACAGGCGTGAGCCTCCGCGCTCGGTCTGCTTTCACCCATTTTTTCCACAACAGCTGTCGAGGCTACAGGGAACACTTCTTGGTTACTACATCCCATGCACACACACCTGCAGTGATTTGTCCAGGGTCAGTGCCAGACAGGAATCGCACCAGGTGAACATGACTTGGATTTACTCTTTCTGCCAGAAAGCATTCTGCTTCAAAGCATTTACTCCCCTGATTTTATGTTGTCAAACTCTAAAATTCTTACCAATCTGATGAATGGAAATGGCATCTTTTGGTATGTTCAGTGGTACACCGTGATCAATAGTTACCTATCAATTATTTATCTATCCATCATTAATTATTCTTAATTATTATTATTATTTTGAGACAGGGTTGCCCAGGCAGTGGAACAATCATAGCTCACTTCAGCCTCAAACTGCTGGACCCAAGTGATCCTCCTACCTCAGCCTCCCGAGTAGCTGAATTACAAGTGTGCATTACCAAACCCGGCTAATTATTATTATTATTATTTTGTTTTTTTGAAATGGAGTCTCGCTCTGTCGCCCAGGCTGGAGTGGAGTGACGCGATCTTGGCTCACTGCAAGCTCCGCCTCCCGGGTTCACGCCATTCTCCTGCCTCAGCCTCCCGAGTAGCTGGGACTACAGGCACCGGCCACGCCTGGCTAATTTTTTTGTATTTTTAGTAGAGACGGGGTTTCACCGTGTTAGCCAGGATGATCTTGATCTCCTGACCTCGTGATCCGCCTGCCTCTGCCTCCCAAAGTGCTGGGATTACAGGCGTGAGCCACCGCGCCCGGCTAAGCCCGGCTAATTTTTCAAATTTTTTGTACAGACGAGAGTCTTCCTATATTGCCCAGACTGGTCTGGAACTCTTTGGCCCAAGCTATCCTCCCGCCTCAGCCTCCGGAGTGGCTGGGATTACAGGCCCGCGCCACCACGCCCAGCCTCAATATCTCATTGACGATGAAATGCATAGATGGATGAATGAATGAATGAATGAATGAATGAATGAATGAATGAC
This sequence comes from Mandrillus leucophaeus, assembly GCF_000951045.1. Lineage (NCBI taxonomy): Eukaryota > Metazoa > Chordata > Mammalia > Primates > Cercopithecidae > Mandrillus > Mandrillus leucophaeus. The sequence goes on from NW_012108881.1 coordinate 1,126, forward strand.
AGACCTCTCTTTGCTCACCGTGCACACCCTCAAGAGGGTTACTCGAGAGCCAAGACTGGAAACAAAGGTTGGGGCCCCACCCATCCCGGGCCAGGACCCGCCCCCGGGACCCGCCCTCGCCCGCTCGAGGCTCCCATTGGAGGAGACCCGCGGGGGCTGGCCCGGCGGGCGAGATCACGCCATTGCGCCACTGCAATCCAGCCTGAGCAACAAGAGTAAAACTCTGTCAAAAAAAAAAAAAAAAAAAAAAAAAAAAAATTAGCCAGGCATGATGGTGTGTGCCTGTAGGCCCAGCAACTTGGGAGGCTGAGGCAGGAGGATCACT
>NW_012108882.1:0-1688 GCF_000951045.1 Mandrillus leucophaeus
TAGTTTATCTCATAGTTTAAGATGCCTCAAAAAGTAAGTTATATCTATTGATATATAATCCAACTCCTTTGTCAGAAATAGTTTCTAAAAACACAGGGAAACATCAATCTAAAAATGACATGTGAACAATGATATTGTAAAAACTCGTCAATTATTTTACAAGTTTAAGTATTTGTACAGACGTTAATTTACAACATAAATAAGAAAATATAGACAACTGGCCGGGTACGGTGGCTCACGCCCGTTATCCCAGCACTTTGGAAGGCCGAGGCGGGCAGATCACTTAAGGTTAGGCGTTCCAGACTAGCCTGCCCGATGTGGTGAAACTCCGTCTCTACTAAAACCACAAAACAACATTTTGTGTATGTTATATAGTCATTAATTGTGAGGGAAATGCCTAATTCAGACACTTTGTTCTTATCAAGACCAGAATATCTGCTCCAGAATGTATATTAATTCTAGAATCTCTTCACTTGTGATTATTCTGAAGATACAGCTTTTCCCAGAATTGTCTGTATCGTTACTGGGGATTCATTCGTGTTTGAGACATGGCTACTATAAAAATGTACAATGATATAAATGATTCCCATGCCCAGAGACATTCAATATAAACTATTTTCTTTACTTCATGAGAGTTTTGCTTTGGGGCAGGGTGAAGCAGATAAGCAGATTTATCTACCTAAAATCTCATATAATCAGATATTGTTGAGACAGAAGTCAGTCATGCTTAAAAATCTTTGGACCTGATGATTTTTGTATTAATTCTGAAGCTTTTTTTTTTTTTTTTGAGACGGAGTTTTGCTGTTGTCACCCAGGCTGGAGTGCAAGGGCATGATCTTGGCTCACTACAACCTCCACCTCCGGGGTTGAAGGGATTCTCCTGCCTCAGCCTCTCGAGTAGCTGGGATTACAGGCATGCGCCACTACGCCCAGCTAATTTTGTATTTTTAATAGAGACGGGGTTTCTCCATGTTGGTCAGGCTGGTCTCGAACTTCCAACCTCAGGTGATCAGCCCGCCTCGGCCTCCCAAAGTGCTGTGATTACAAGCATGAGCTACTGCGCCCGGCCAATTCTGAAGCTCTTAACTAGATGCTCCCAGAATTTTTAATTCTGTTAAGGCTGTATTGATTATAATCATTCAATTGGGGCCACTAGAAGTGGTAAGAACACATGGTAACTGTTAAATTCACAACAATATTTCTGGTGCCTATTATGTACATAGCCCTAAAGCAAACATGTTAAGTAACTACACAGTAATATGAGATATTTTTGCTAACCTGTACATAACAGTTCTAATGGAAACAATGACAATATTAAAGCTTACATATACAGCATGCATGTTAAATGTATAAATAGTCCGGACAGTAAATGCTAAGTCATATTTTGATCTTCATAATCCAGAATATCTTTATGGAAATGTGGAATCACTTTTGAACTGAGCTTTCAAAGTGGAATAATATTCAGCTAAAATTGGAAGAAAGATCGAGTAAGAAGAACGAAAGTGACCCCCTACCCAGAAATAGAAGGATAAAACAGATGAACAAGGCAAAAATATATTAAAATAATATTAAAGAACCCAGACTAGTTAAATAAAAAGTTTCATCTAAATCATAGGAGATGAATTAAAAATGCAGGCTGGAAGAGTATCTTAAATAATATTATTGTGATGATTTTTTCATTTAAAATC
>NW_012108883.1:0-1618 GCF_000951045.1 Mandrillus leucophaeus
CCGCCCCTACCTTCCCCTGGGGCCCTGGAGCGCCGCGCGCTGGGTGTGTGTGTGCGCGCGCGCGCGGGTTTGGTGGGGAAATCTCCTTCAGTGGAAGCTGCTGAGTGTCGTTGGCGGAAAGTATCCTGGAGCCCAGCAAAAGCCTCCAAAGCACTAGAGCTTCCCTAAAGAAAAGCAGAATAAAAGAAAGACAAGAAGGGAACCCCGTTCCTCTAAAGCTCGGGTTTCCAATAGTCCGGAATCCTCCTGGAGTTGGGCGAAGGCGCAGTTGGCAGCAGCTGCTGCTGACACCCGGACTTGGAAAGGCGGTGTTCCCCCCTTTCGCGAGGAGGGAGGCAGGGACTTGCAGGCAAGAGTTGCACCTGGTCTAGGAACCTGCAGAGAAAAGAACTCTGGGGTAAGTAGTGTTCTGGCACTGGAGCGGAAAGGGGGAATGGGTGGGGGGCATGAGAGGGACGAAATGGAGAGGGCAGGCAATGAATTATGCAAAAAAAAAAAAAAAAAATCTCCAATATTTCGCAGCGGAGGGAGAGCACAGCACAGCACTCCCAGGGTCTCCCGCGCCGAACCCGCAGCACGAAGTTCTTTTTAAGAAGAGAAACTCGAAAATCCTGGAGGGTAACAGAGGCAGCCAGGGCGGTGCGGAGTGCGGAGGCGGCTGCCAGGGACTGGGGCCGAGGCGGCGGCCAAGGTGGCCTGAAGCTGTAACACCCAGCCTCCTCCTCCTCCTCATGGCCGAGCTCAGCCGCACCTCCCCGCCCGGGCCTCCTGGATTTATTTCATCTGGGCCTAGATTTTTAATGTGTTGACCACCTAGAGTCCTTGGCCTTTGTTTCACAGAACAGATCTCACGGCCATATCTCCTTTAAGAGTAGGCAGGTCTGCCGGCGGTTCCTTTTTCGAATCCCTAGAGTCGGTGAGACTGCGTAGCTCTGGCTCCTGCAGCCGCCCAGCCCAGACAGCTCAGAAAGCTGCTGATCTGCTGTGTGCTCTCTCTTGTTCCTCCGTCTTCTCCCCGCCACTCAGCAAAAAGACCCACCAGACTCCTGGGCAGTTGGAGTCCCTTCAAGAATCCCGGGAGCACTGTAATGTAACTCCTTTAGCTCCCACTCCGCACCCTCGGATGCCGCACAGCCTGGGGGCTGGGATCAACACGGGAAGATTCACTAGATTGACTCTGTGCGGATGAACGGCACCCTTTCCTTCCCCTCCTCCATCTCCACTTATCTACCCTCTGTGCAGTTCTTCGACCGAGGTTTATACTGAAATAGCTTCTAAACATCAAAAATTAAAAGTGGATAAAAAATCCCCGCGGGGTATGTGTGTGTTTATGTTTGTTATGTGTGTGTTCATCCGCGTTTGTGCAAAATCTCCTAACGTCACAGTTCCCAATCGGGACAAGCGCGCCGAGAAATCCTGGATCTTCCCAGGGATTCCCTCTACGCTCCCTCCTCTTCGTCAGTAACCCCAAAGAGGTAGGTTTGAGCTTTCTCAAACCACCACTGCAGCGATGGAAGCAAACAAATCTGTTGAGATTTTGTCTTTCCCCTTTCGTTCCCAGCCCTCTTAGGCAAACAGTCCTGAATTTTAAGTTACTAAGTATGTACTAATTTATTAC
>NW_012108884.1:0-2114 GCF_000951045.1 Mandrillus leucophaeus
CACAAAGGCATGAAACTAGAAATCATGAGAAATCTTGGAAAATTCACACATATGTGGAAATTAAACAACATGTTCCTAAACAACCAATAAATCACAGAAGAAATTACAAAGGAAATAAAAGAGACATTGAGACAAAAAATGAAAACACAGCATACCAAAACTTATGGGATGCACCAAAAGCAGTCCTAAAGGGGAAATTTATAGCAAGAAATGCTTATGGCAAAAAAGAGAAAAGACCTTAAATAAATATTCTAATTGAAATGGTTTGCATATCTGTCCCTTCCAAATCTCATGTTGAAATGTGATCCTCAGTGTTGGAGGTGGGGATTGGTGGGAGGTGATTGGATCACGTGGGCAGATCCCTCATGAATGGTTTGGCAACATTCCCTTGATAATAAGTGAGTTCGTGCTCAGTTAGTTCACATGAAATCTGTTTTTTCAAAAGCCTAGGATTCCTTCTTCTCTCCCCTGCTCTCACCATGTGACATGCTTGCTCCCCTTCACTTTCCACCGTGACTGGAAACTTCCTGAGGCCCTCACTAAAAGCAGATGCTGGTGCTATGCTTCCTATACAGCCTGAATAATAGTAAGCCAATTCAAAAAAACTTCTTTTCCTTATAAATTACCCAGCCTCCAGTATTTCTTTATAGTGATGCAAAAATGGCCTAACACACTAATGCTACACATCGAGGAACTAGAAAAAGAACAAACTAAACCCAAAGCTAGCAGAAGGAAGGATATAACAAATATTAGAGCAGAATAAATAAAATTGTGACTAGAAAAACAATAGAAAAAATTAAATAAAACTAATAGCTAGTTTTTTGAAAAGATGAATAAAATTGACAAACCCTTACTAGACTAGAAAAAAAAGAAAAAGACTCAAATATCAGCAACGAAAGTGGTGGCATAACAACTGGTATCACAGAAGTAAAAGGGATCGCGAGAAACTACCATAAACAATTGTACACCAAAAATTGGATATCTAGAAGAAATGAATATATTCTTAGACACATAAAACCTTCCAAGACTGAATCATGAAGAAATAGAAAACCTGAGCAAGCCAATAACAACTAAAGTGATTGAATCAATAACAAAAGTTCTTCCATCAAAGAACAGCCCAGGATTTAATGACTTCATGGCTAAGTTTTATCAAAAATTTAAAGAAAAGCCAACATCAGTCCCTGAAACTCTTCCAAAAAATTGAAGAAGAGGCAACACTTCCAAACTCATTTTATAAGGCCAGTATTACTATATTACTAAAGCCAGACAAAGGTATTACAAGAAAAGGAAATTACAGTTGAACAGATACAAATATAAATATCCCTGATGAACATAGATACAAAAGTCCTTAAAATTCTAGCAAACCAAATTCAACAGCACATTAAAAAGATCATTCACTATGATCAAGTAGGATTTATCTCTGGAATGCAAGGATGGTTCAATATATGCAAATCAATAAATGTGATTCATCACAGTAACAAAATGAAGGATAAAACCATATGATTATCTCAATAGATGCAGAAAAAGCATTTCAAAAAATTCAATACCTTTTTTATTTTTGAGATGGAGTCTTGTTCCATCTCAAAATTTTTATTTTTGAGATGGAGTTTCCCAGGCTGGAGTGCAGTGATGTGACCTTGGCTCACTGTATCCTCTGCCTCCTGGACTCAAGAGGTTCTCCTGCCTCAGCCTCCCAAGTAGCTGGGATTTCAGGAATGTTCCACCACACCTGGCTAATTTTTATATTTTTAGTAGAGATGGGGTTTCGCCATGTTGGCCAGGCTGGTCTTGAACTCCTGACTTCAGGTGATCCACCCACCTCAGCCTCTCAAAGTGCTGAGATTACAGGTGTAAGCCACCATGCCCAGCCTAAAATTCAATACCTTTTATGATAAACATTGTTAACATAATAGGTATACATGCAATATACCTGAACACAATAAAAGTCATATACGACAAATGCATAGCTAACATTATACTCAACAGTGAAAGTTGAAAGCTTTTCCTGTAAAATCAGGGACAAGACAAGGATGCCCACTCTAATTAGTTTTTTTCAACATAGTTCTGGAAATCCTAGCCAGAGCAATTAGGCAAGACAAGAAAATAAAAGATAT
>NW_012108885.1:0-1446 GCF_000951045.1 Mandrillus leucophaeus
ACTTAACTTTGATTGCAGAGGACAAAAAAGAGAGAAACAGAAAGCTATGAACATTTACCCTGTAACTCTATCCCCGCCAACACACACACACATTTTGACATTGGGATGTTTTCAATATATTTTTATATTACCTATCAATTTAAAAATTGTTGGGTTATTATTATTTTAATCATTTTGTATTTTAGCCTTCAAGTGAAAGATATAGGTTGCTTATTTACCACAACTACAGTATTATTCTAAATTTATCTGTATATTTCAATTTTATTGAGATTTATACCTTCGGGTGATTTCTTGTTACATGTTAGCATCATTTTTTTTTCAGACTGAAGAACTCCCTTTAGGATTTCTTGTAAAACAAGCTTGGTAGTAATGCATTTCCTCACCTTTTATTTGTCTGGGAAAGAATTTGTCTCTCCTTAATTTTTGAAGGATGTATTTGTTGGGTGTGGTTTTCTTCATTAGTATTGTTTTTCTGAAGCACTCTGAATATATCATTCCACTACCCCCATGGGAGGGAGGCCCCCAGCCTGTTTAATTTTTGCTGAGAACTCTGATTCCTGATATATGGAAGGTCCTCTGTATGTTGTTTGACTTCACTTATCTGGCTGTTTATAGTACCCTCTTTGTCCCTAATATTTGGAGTTGGATTAGTGTATGCCTTGACATAGTCTTATTTGGCTTGAATCTACTTGACCTTTGGTCTTCATGTACTTGGATGTTTATATCTTTTTCTTCCATTGTAAAGTTTTCTGTTATGTTCGATTTGAATAAGTTTTGTACTCTTTCTCTGCTTTCTTTTTTTTTCTTTTTGAGACAGAGTCTCACTCTGTTGCCCAGTCTGGAGTGCAGTGGTGCAATCTTGGCCCACTACAACCTCTGCTTCCTGGGTTCAAGTCATTCTCCTGACCCAACCTCCCGAGTAACTGGGATTACGAACACCGGCCACCATATCCAGCTAATATTTTTGCGTACATTATCTCGTTTTATCCTTACAACTTCCTTTTGAAAGTATCTACTATTATTGGTCTGACTTTGCAGATGACTAAATAGAGTCTCAGGGAGGTAAAGAAATTTTTCTCTTATCTTTCAACCAGTAAGTGCTGGAACTGGGATTTGAACTTAGGCATCTGCTTCTAGTACTTACACTCATAACTGCTATACAGGATTTCTTTGCTCCTGGCTTTAGATGACTTATCAGATGACCCATATGAGGTGGGGACCCCAATCCTTCATGTACAATACTTAGCACAATGGCTGGCATGTTATAAGCACTTGATAAATAACACAATTGCTATTGGTGTTGTTATTCCTATTATTATAATTATTTCCAGGGCTCACCTAAGAACTATTGACCTTTTCCCACTGTTTCTGATTTGCACGTGAGAGACAAAGCCAGAGGCATTCTCTCCCACCCTGAGACACAGAGGAAGGTGACAATGAAGTTCC
>NW_012108886.1:0-34645 GCF_000951045.1 Mandrillus leucophaeus
CTTTGTTCTTTTGGCTTAGGATTGTCTTGGCAATGCAGGGTCTTTTTTGGTTCCATATGAACTTTAAAGTAGTTTTTTCCAATTCTGTGAAGAAAGTCATTTGTAGCTTATTGGAGATGGCATTGAATCTATAAATTACCTTGGGCAGTATGGCCATTTTCACAATATCGATTGTGAAATATTGATTCTTCCTATCCATGAGCATGGGAACTGGTAACGAGGATTTCCTACCATCTCTACATTATTCTACAGCAAATGGACTATGTTCACTATTCTTCTAGTTGGTTCTAATTTCTGTTCTAAAATTGACAAATCTGTTCTAGCTTCTTTTTACTTCTTTCCCCAGTATCCTCAAATTATTCTTCCATTTGTTCATGTCCTCTCTTATTTCACTGAGTAGTGGTTTGTAGTTCTCCTTGAAGAGGTCTTTACATCCCTTGTAAGTTGGATTCCTAGGTATTTTATTCTCTTTGAAGCTATTGTGAATGGGAGTTCATTCATGATTTGGCTCTGTGTCTGTTACTAGTGTATAAGAATGCTTGTGATTTTTCCACATTTAACTATTATTTTTCTAGGCGTGTGGGGCATGGTTCTTATTTCAATTTTTATTATTTTTAAAAGTGTTACTAATTTTGGAAAATGGGGTCAGGATGTCATGAAATCAAACGAATGGAGTTCCAACTAAGAGAGATTGCTAAATTGCACATTAATTCATTTTAAAATTCACTTAACACATTAATTAAGTACAACTATGTGTACTTTATAGTGGCCTTTATGCAAATGGTAAAGGTAATTGGGATGTGCTAGTACGTAACAAGTTTTATTGAATACCTACCCCGTATACACACTAAACTCAGCCTGGGAAATACAGCAATGGATGGGACATGCCTATTCTCTATGCTCATAGAGCCCAAATCTTCCAAAGGGGCATCCTATTGAGGAAACTCTAGAAAAGCATTTTAAAAACTATTAATATTAATTCACTTTTACAACTAAAGGTCCTAAAGGTCTTTCCCTAGAGACATTTGGGAGATGGTAGGAAATCTTGTTACTAGTATATGAAAAATGATGAAGTATGAAATACAAAATGTATTACATTGAGAGTTAATCTAATAACTATTTAAAAACATGTACAACATGATGAATTTGGTGCTTGAAATCTTGCAGAAAAACTACAGTGGTACGTAATTAGAAATGGAAAAGATCATAGAACAAATATCTTACAAAACAGCTGAAAAAGAACACTGTTCACAACAGAATAATCTCCCGGAATGACAGATGGGTGCTTAGTTTCCTGGGACATTCAGAGAAAAATCATATTAAAAAGCTCAGAAAAAAATCATGGTGGAGGGTCACTTATTATTCTACAGCAAATGGACTACATTCACTATTCTTCTAGTTGGTTCTAATTTCTATTCTAAAATTGACAAATCTGTCTAGCTTCTTTTTACTTCTTTCCCCAGTATCCTCAATTATTTTTTTAAATGTACGGATTCTTGTAATCATTACCTTGTGATTTTTCAGAACGGGAGAGAGTGTTTTTAGAGGAAAGTGGTGAACAATGACATATGAATCACAATCTGATTTTACTTGTAATTGTTTTGTTAGATATGTGTGTGTCTCCATATCACACATGTTAAACCAAAAATCATGTATGTTTAAAGAAGATAAATCTAATTGTTGCAGAGAAAAATTTATAAATGTTTATTCAAGTTGCATTTATTTTAGAAAATTGTATTTGAAAAGAGAGATTCATGGCCAAATATTCCATCTAACACATTGCATTAGTTAGGACAATTAAAACTACAACTACAAAATTTTGTGACAGAACATAATAAAGTTTGCTTCTCCCTTGTGCAAAGTACAAAGTACATGATGATTCTCTAGAACAACTGTCCTCCGTTAGGTGACTTTGAAGTCCAGGTCACTTGTGGCACTTCCTCTATCTTAATACATGTTCTTTCAAGCACGGAACGTAGATGAAGGGTCTGTCTCTTGCACTGAAAATAGAATGCTTTGGCTGAGAAGGAGCACATATCAGATTTGCTCACAACCCATTCACCAGAACTTACTCAGAGCTGGTCACATGACTCTTCCTGCTAAGGGTATGGGTGTTTGGACAGAAAAAGGAGAATGGTATATATGTGAGTACTAGAAATCTACACCATATACATGCTCTATCTTCTTCTGTGAGAATGTAAACCCATGAGGGCAGGGATGTCTGTCTGTTTAATTCACTGCTGCTGTAGCCCCAAAGCTTTGAGTAGTTTCCTGTACATAATTGATGCTGAACATTTATTAAATAAATGCAGAAAAAAATCACCTGGAGGTTATTTCCTCCAGATAGGGCTTTGGGTGACAGATACTTGGACTTTCTTAGTGTTTTCCTTAGTAAGTAAAATGTACAATAATGATATTGAATGATGAGAAAGCTGGGGTGACTAGACACAGGCTCGGAATAATCATGATGGCCTTTGTAGTCAAATTACTTTCAGGTACAGATGGCAGACTACTCAAGTGAAAAAGACTTAAGCAACTGGGATTTAACATTCTCCTACATAATAAACATTATTCAGTACAATAGACATGGAGTGATTTATTGGCTCAATAATTATCAAAGACCCAGAGTGTCCTTATCTTTAAAAACTTGGAGTTATCAGCATACGGATGGCATTTGGAGTCATGAGACTGAATGAGATCACCAATGAAATTGATGTTGAAAGAAAATGGGAATCATTAAAGTTCTTCAATATTAAGAATTTGGGGAAATTAGGTGGCACTTAGTAGCTCGGTAACTTTGGGGAAGTTGCTTAACCTTTCTGAGCCTGCACCTTTTCAGCTCTTAAATGAGGATAATATATAAATAGCCATGTATCCATACAATCTAGCCAAAACTCCTAAAGTTATCCAGGCTTGTCTTTTCAGTGTAACATTAAGGAATAAGGATTATATAAAACAATGCATGTGCCATACACTGTGTGTACCTGATATTTATTAACTTTCTTTACACAAAATATTTATCTGTGTAAATGAGAGTTCCGAAACACACCCAGTTTGTTCCCTCTTAAGGTATTCACACCTGCTTTTCCCTTTGTCAGGAATTTTTTCCCTGGTAGTTGCCCATGGAAATCTTGTCACTAAAATCTCAGCTCAAGTGTCCCCTGCTTAGATACCGTCCATATTTACTTTGCCTCCTACTGTCTTCTGCATTTTAGTTAGTCTCAGTTACATCACTCTGTTTTATCTTCATGTTACTTATTTAAAGTGTTTAAAACAATTAATTAATAATTAATTACATCACATGATTTAAATTGTTCTTATTTGCATGTTATTTACTTGCATATTTTCTCTCCTACTCAGACTGTGAGCTTCATGTAACAGAGACCTTGGCTATATTATTATTGGCTCTATTCCCAGGTGCTAAAGTAATGACTGACATTTAATAGATGCTCACTACATTCTCATTAAAGTCTGTTACTTGTTGTCTCTGGAGTCTCCTTTTATTTCTATTTCAACAAAATAATTAAATTAAATTCTTACATTTCCCTTTTCATTGTCTTTCTACTCTAGCTACCTTAAGCAGTAGTTCAACAATGTTTTTGTCCCAGGATCATCTTTGTCTTCTGTCTTTGCAGAAATGAGGAAAGTTTACTACGGACTGAGCTTCAGCAAACTGGCTTAGATGTTGATGTGGCAGTTTATGACCACAAGAATTTCTCGCAGTGTCAATGCATTAATTGCATTGGCAAGTGGCTGATGTGTGTGTAAGTGGCTCCAAGCTGAAATTTTCTTACTGAAGGAGAATGAGGAGCAAGATGGTGGAATAGAAAGAGCTACCAATTACATTCCCTGCAATGACACCAAGTTAACAACTATCTACATGGAAATAAAACGCTTTCATAAGAACTAAAAGTCAGGTGAGTACTTCCAGTACTTGGTTTTAACTTCCTATCACTGAAAGAGACACTAAAAAGATAGAAAATACAGTCCTGAATCACCGATGCCATACCTCCCCAACCTTGTGCAACCATGGCGTGGTGTAAAGAGCATCTCTGGGCACTAGAGGAGGAAGAACACAGCAATTGTGAAGCATTGAATTCAGTGCTGTCCTGTTAGAGCAGATAGGAAACCTGGGTCAAACTCAGCTGATGCCCACTCATCAACAGAGTATTTGAACCAGCCCTCGGCAGAAAGGAATCATGCATCTCAGCAGTCCAAACTTGAGTGCCTGCAAACATAGTCACTGAGGGCTACAGCCAGTGAGGGCACAGACCCGGTACTGTGTTGGATTCAGGTCTGACCCAGCACAGTCACAGTGGTGCTGGCAACAGGGGTGCTTGTGTCATTTCACCTTCAGCTGTAGGTGGCTCAGAACAGTGAGAGAGAAAGAGAGAGAGAGAGAGAGAGAGAGAGAGAGAAATAGAGAAAGAGAAAGACTCTGTATGTTTGGAAGAAAGTAAGAGAAGAGAGCAAGAGTCCCTGCCTGATAATTTAGAGAATTTTCCCAGATCTGATTCAAGATAATCACAGTGGTACTTCTACAAGTCTACAAGAACCACAGGATTACTGGGCTTGGGATGCCCCCTAATTAAAGATAATGACAGAACCTGCAATTACTTTTACACCAACCTAATACATCTTAGATCAAAACACTTTGATTACAACGCTTAAATCAAGTCCTTTCAAATATCTGGAAAGCCTTCCCAAAAATGATGGCTACAAATAAGCCCAGATAGGGAAGATCATAATAAATACCTACCTCTTAAATGCCCAGAGAGTGAAGAACATCTACTAGCATCAACATCATCCAGAAAAATATGACCTCACCAAATGAACTAAATAAGGCACCAGGGACCAATCCTAGAGAAACAGAGATCTATGACCTTTTAGTCAGAGAATTCAAAATAGCTGTGTTGAGGAAACTCAAAGAAATTCAAGATAACATAGAGAAAAAACTCAGAATTCTATCAGATAGATTTAACAAAAAGATTGAAATAATTAAAAGTAATCAAGCAGAAATTCTAGAGCTGAAAAATGCAGTTGGTATATGGAAAAATACATCAGTCTTTTAATGACAGAATTGATCATGCAGAAGTAGTGAGCTTTAAGGTAGTTTTTTTTTTTAATACATGGTCAAGGAAGACAAAAGAAAAAAAACAATGAAACATGCCTACAAGATCTAGGAAATAGCCTCCAAGGGACAAATCTAAGAGTTATTGGCCTTAAAGAGGAGGTAGAAAAAGATAGTGGTAGAAAATTTATTGAAAGGGATAACAACAGATAACTCCCCACACCTAGAGAAAGATATCAATATCCAAGTACAAGAAGATTATAAAACACCCAGCAGATTTAACCTAAAGAAGACTACCTCAAGGCACTTAATAATCACACTCCCAAAGGTCAAGGATAAAGAAAGAATCCTGAAAGCAGCAAGAGAAAGGGGACAAATAATGTACTATGGAGCTCCAATATGTCTGGCAGCAGACTTTTATGTGGAAATCCTTCAGGCCAAGAGAGAGTGGCATGACATATTTAAAATGCTGAAGAAAAATAACTTTTACCCTAAAGAGTATATCTGTGAAAATATTCTTCAAACATGAAGGAGAAACGAAGACTTTCCCAGAAAAACAAAAGCTGAGGGATTTCATTAATGCCAGGTCTGTCCAATAAAAAATGCTAAAGTACTTTGATCAGATTAAAAGTACATTAATAAGCAATAAATAATCATCTGAAGGTACAATATAAAGTAGTAATAATAAGTACACAGAAAAACAGAATATTATGATGCTGTGACTGTGATGTATAAACTACTTTCATCATAAGTAGAAAGACTAAATGAACCAATCAAAAATAATAAATATAACAACTTTTCAAGACATGTACAATAAGATATAAATAGAAACAATGAAAAGTTAATAGGTGGGGAGACAAAGTTAACACGTAGAGTTTGATATGGTTTGACTGTGCCCCCACCCAAATCTCATCTTGAATTCCCAAGTGTTGTGAGAGGCACCCAGTGGGAGGTAATTGAATCAGAAGATCAGGTATTTCCTGTGCTATTCTTATGATAGGAATAAGTCTTACAAGATCTGATGATTATATAAGGGGAGTTTCCCTGCACAAGCGCTCTTCTCTTGTTTGCTGCCATGTGAAATGTGCCTTTCATTTTCTCCCATGATTGTGAGATATCCCCAGCCACATGGAACTGTAAGTCCATTGAACCTTTTTTTTCTTCCCAGTCTTGGGTATGTCCTTATCAACAGCATGAAAGTGGACTGATACAGAGTTTTTATTAGTTTTCTATTTGCTTGCTTGCTTGTTTATGAAAATAGTGTTAAATTGTTAATAGGTTAAAATAATGGGTTATAGGATAGTATTCATAAGCCTCATGGTAACTTCAAACCAAAAAATGTATAAAGAATACACAAAAGATATGAAAAGTATGAAACAAAATCATATCAGAAGAGAAAATAACCTTCAGTAGAGGAAGACAGGAAGGAAAGAAAAAAGAAACAGAATACTATAAAACAACCAGAAAACAAATAACAAAATGGCAAGAGTAAGTTCTTACTTATCAATAACAACATTGAATGTAAATGGACTTAACTCTCTAATCAAAAGACATAGACTGGCTCAATGTATGAAAAAACAAGACTCATTGATCTGTTGCCTACAAGAAATACACTTCACTTATAAAGACCACACAGTCTGAAAATAAAGGGATGGAACATGGTGTTCTATGCTAATAGACACTTTTTAAAAAAAGTAAGACTCACTATACTTATATCAGACAAAATAGCTTTTAAAACAAAAACTATAAGAAGAGACAAGGAAGGTCACTATATAAGGATAAAGGGGTCAATTCAGAAAGAAGATATAACAATTTTAAATATATATGCACCCAACACTGGAGCATCTAGATATGTAAAGGAAATATTATTGAGCTAAAGAGAGAGATAGGCTCCAATACAGTAATAGCTGGAGACTTCGGTCACTCATTTTCAGCACTGGACAGCTCTTCCAGGCAGAAAGAAACAATAAAGAAACATCAGAATTAATCTGCATGTAGACCAAGTGAATATAATAGGTATTTACAGAACATTTCATCTAAGAGCTGCAGGATACACATTCTTTTCCTCAGGACATAGATCATTCCCAAAGAAAGACCATTGTAAGGTCACAAAACAAGTCTTAAAACATTCAAAAAATTGAAATAATATCAAGCATATTTTCTGACTACAAGGCAATAAAACTAGAAATCAATAACGAGGAATTTTGGAAACTATACAAATACATGGAAATTAAACAATATGTTTCTGAATGACCAGTGGGTCAATGAAGGGATTAAGAAGAAAGTAAAAAACTTTCTTGAAACAAATGATAATGGAAACACAACATACCCAAACCTATGGGATACAGCAAAAGCAGTACTCAGAGGGAAGTTTATAGTTATAAGTGCCTACATCCAAAAAGAGAAAAAACTTTAAGTGAACAGTCTAACAATTCATTTTAAAGGATTAGAAAAGGAAGAGCGAGCCAAACCCAAAATTAGTAGAAGAAACAATAAAGATTGGAACAGAAATAAATTAAATTAAAATGAAAAAAATAAAAAACATCAACAAACAAAAAGTTGTTTTTTGAAAAGTTACACAAAATTGACAATCCTTTAGCCAGACTAAGAAAAAAAGAGAGAAAATCCAAGTAAATAAAATCAAAAATGAAAAAGGAGACATTACAACTGACATTGCAGGAATTCCAAAGATCATTAGTGGCTACTATGAACAACTATATGATAACACATTGGAAACTCTAGAAGAAATGGACAAATTCCTAGATACATGCAACCTACCAAGATTGAACTGGGGAGATATCCAAAACCTGAAAAGACCAACAAGCAACAAGATCTAAGCCATAATAAAAAGTTGTCAACCAGGTGCAGTGGCTCATGCCTGTAACCCCAGCACTTTGGGAAGCCAAGGCAGGTGGACCACTTGAGGTCAGGAGTTTCAGACCCACATGGTCAACATGGTGAAACCCAGTCTCTACTAAAAATACAAAAAATTAACTGGTCATGGTGGTGACACCTGTAGTCCCAGCTACTTGGGCGGCTGAAGCATAAGACTCACGTGAACCCGGGAGGCAGAGCTTACAGTGAGCTGAGATCACACCACTGCACTTCAGCCTGTGTGATGGAGTGAGATTCCATCTCAAAAAAGAAAAAGAAAAAAAAGTTGTCCACTAAAGAAAAGTCTGGGATCTGATGGCTTCACTGCTGAATTCTACCAAACATTTAAAGAATTAATACCAATAGTACCCAAACTATTCCAAAAATAGTGGAAGGAATACTCCCAAATTCTACAAGGCCAGTATTACCCTGATATGAAAATTAGGCAAAGACACATGAAAAAAAGAAAACTACAGGCCAGTATCTCTAATGAATATTGATGCAAAAATCCTTGACAATATACTATCAAACCAAATCTAACCAATACATTAGAAAGATCATTCATCATGATCAAGTAGGATCTATCCCTGGGATACAAGGATAATTCAACATATGCAAATCAATGTGATATGTCATATCAAAAACATGAAGGATAAAAACCATATGACCATTTTAATTGATGCTGAAAAAGCATTTAGTAAAATTTCACATCTCTTTATGATAAAAACTCCTAAAAAACTGGGGATAGAAGGAATGTACCTTGACATAATAAAAGCTGTATATGACAGACCCACAACTAGTATTATACTGAAGGAGGAAAGACTGAGAGTCTTTCCTCTAAGATCTGGTACATAACAATGATGCCCACTGTCACCTCTGTTATTCAACATAGTACTGAAACTCCTAGCCAGAGCAATCAGACAAGAAAAAGATACAAAGGGCATCCAAATTGGAAAGGAAGAAGTCAAATTATCTTTGTCTGCAGATAATATGACCTTATATTTAGAAAAACCTAGAGACCCCACAGGAAAACTATTACAACTGATATATTCATTAAAGTTACAAGATACAAAATCAACATACAAAAATCAGTAGTATTTCCATATGCCAACAGTGAACAATGTAAAAAGGAAGTAAAAACATAATCTCATTTATGATAGCCACTCATAAAATTAACTACCTGGGAATTAACTTAACCAAAGAAGTGAAAGCTCTCGGTAATAAAAACTGTAAAACACCCATAAAAGAAATTGAAGAGGATACCAAAAAATGGAAAAACATCAATTTTCATGGATTGGAATAATAAATATTATTAAAATGTCCATACTACCCAAAGCAGTCTGCAAATTCAATGTAACTCCTGTCAAAATACCAGTGATACTATTCACAAAAATATAAAAATATCCTAAAATTTATGTGGAAGCACAAAAGACCCAGAATAGCCAAAGTTATGCTAAGCGAAAAGAACAAAACTGGAAGAATAACATTACCCAATTTCAAATTATACTATAGGGCTATAATAACCAGAACAGCATGGCACTGGCCTAAAAACAGACACCATAGATCAATGGAACAGAATGAAGAACCCAGAAATATTTATACAACTACAGTGAACTCATTTTTGACAAAGATGCAAGAATATACACTGGGGAAAAGATAGTCTCTTTAATAAATGGTGCTGAGAAAACTGAATATCCATAAGCAAAAGAATAAAACTAGACACTTATCACCATACACAAAAAGAAAATAAAAATGAATTAAAGACTTAAGTCTAAGATGTCAAACTATAAAACTACTACAAGAGAACATTGGGGAACCTCTCTACAACATTGATCTTGGCAAAAATTTCTTGAGCAATACCCTACGAACACAGGCAACCAAAGCAAGAGTGCACAAATGGGATCACATCAAGTTTAAAAGCTTCTGCACAGTAAAGAATACAATCAATCAACAAAATGAAGAGACAATCCACAGAATAGGAGAAAATATTTTGCAGACTACCCATTTGACAAGGAATTAAGAACCAGAATACATAAGGAGCTCAAACAACTCTAGGAAAACGTTCAATAATCCCATAAAAATGGACAAAAATTTGAACAGACATTTCTCAAAAGAAGACATACAAATGGCAAATATACATATGAAAAGGTGCTCAACATCATTGATCATTACAGAAATTCAAATCAAAACTACAATGAGATATCATCTCAACCAGCCCAAATGGCTTTTATCTAAAGACAGGCAATAATAAATGCTGGCAAGAATATGGAGGAAAGGGAACACTATTGGTGGGAATATAAATTAGTATAACAACTATGGAGAACAGTTTTGTGGTTCCTCAAAAAACTAAAAATTGAGCTATCATGTGATCCAGCATTCCCGCTGCTGAGTATATATTCAAAAGAGAGAAAATCAGTATATTGAAGAGATATCTGCACACCTATGTTTGTTGCAGAACTGTTTTCAATAGCTAAGATTTGGAAGAAACCAAAGTGCCCATCAACAGATGACTAGATAAAGAAAATGAGGCACATATACACGATGGAGTACTATTCTGCCATAAAAGAGAATGAGATCCAGTCATTTACAACAATATGAGTGGAACTGGAGATCATTATGCTAAGTGAAATAGGCCAGGCACAGAAAGACAAACATTGCATGTTCTCACTTATTTGTGGGATCTAAAAATCAAAACAATGGAACTCATGGACATAGAGAGTGGAAAGATGGTTACCAGAGGCTAGGAATAGTAGTGAGGGGCTTGTTGGGGGCGGATGGGGAAGGTGGGAATGGTTAATGGGTACAAAAAATAGTTATAAAAATGAGTCAGACCTACTATCTGAGAGCACAATAGGGTGACTGTAGTCAATCATGACTTAATTGTACATTTTAAATAAAGAGTATAATTGCATTATTTGTAATTCAAAGGAGAAATGCTTGAGTGGATGCTTACCCCACTCCCCACGATGAGCTTATATCAGATTGCATGCCTGTGTCAAAACATCTCACGTATCCTATAAATGTATGCACCTACGTACCCACAAAATTAAAAAAGAAATTTTAATTAAAAAATTTTCTTACTCAGGGACACTTGGGTCCAACAAGAAATCAGTTCAGTGCATATGATTGTCTGCATAGATCTGTCTGCTCTTTGCTGCAGCGTAATGCTGACTGAAACCTCTAGTCACATGAAGTGTAGAAAGAAAGAAGTTCCAGGTCCCCCAAACACTTTCTCAAGAGTAACAAAATAGTTAACCCAGGTTAGAATTGCTTCACAAACATCTAATCTTTTTGTTTTACTTTTTATTACTTGTTTTAAAAAATGTCCAAGGTAAGGCAGACTGGAAACATGGCTATTGTTCAGGTTTGTAATAGAGAAGTGAATTGCTCCCATTATCAATTACAATTGCCACATTCAGAGTATAAAATCCAAAACAACTTCAATTGATTTAAGTTACTGAGTTAACTCTCTTCTACATTTTCAACTCTAGTGTCCTGCTCACTGTCTCTTCCACCAAGGCTGAGTAGAGGGTCAAGAACTTATCTAGGAAAAGTGATTAATGGTGACGTAGTGTAGAACAAAATCCTATTTCATTATCAGCAGCAGCTGTTGCTCTAAAGGTCTGGAGTGTCTGAGTAATTGTTTCAACTAATTTCCTTTGTCCTTTCAAAGCCCAAGAAAAGCAATTTGATTTAAAAAAAAAATCTCCCCCAGGGGACATGGGTATATTAGCTAAAAGAACATGAATACAATGTCTTCACCTTTCACATCATTGGCATCTGATAATCTCAATAACATTCACAAAGACCTCCTGGAGCAGGAGGCTGCAGAAGATAGAGTGGCGTTTTGTGCAGAAAAAAGCAGAGAATATAGCACTGGCTTTAGCAATAAGAGGGAACGGGAATCTAGGAAACGTCAGGGAGAAGAGACAAGAAATCCAATATAACAGCTGCAGTCATATATTGTTCTGAGCTGGTATGAGATAGAGAGGGAGAAGAAACTTTAAATGGTAGGAGTGAGGCAAATGGTGTCAAGGAAAGCAATTTTCTTTTCCTTTTAGTTTTATAGAGAGAGAGCAGAAGGAAAAATAACTTGGATTACAAAGTTCTAAAGGGGGATGCACATGAAATAGAAGAGGAATGAGGACTTAGCAGTCACCAACATAACACTTTTTAGTTTGTGATAAAGTATAGGAGAGAAAAATCCAAACTGATCATGAAACAGTGTAGAGCGTTATTGCCAAAACCTTAGTTTTGTTATTGATTTAGCTACTCAGACAACTGTCAGGATCCACCTCCCACCCCACCATGCCCCTAGTTGTACCACATGGGTCCTAGAATATTGTAAGTTAAAATAATACAACTTTGTAAATTCAAAACTTGTAATACAAAAACTTGTAATTCAAAAAATTTTATCCATCAACTGACATCCCCTGAACCATGCAAACAAGAGAACTAATGGCACAAGTGATCTCTGATTCAAAAAGATGGGCTTTTGCAAAAATATTTATAAGTTAGAAGATGAAAATAAAATCCCAAGATCTTTCTCACCAATTCCACTGCCTACATACAGCCTAATGATGAATCACTCACAATTCATAAGGGTCCTGGCAGGAAGAAAGGAATATTATTTATTCAAGAGTTTATTAAATATGAATTTAGTTGTGCCAGCTCTGTGCCCCTCACTGTTCCATGTACTGAGATGGAACAGCAAACAATGTCCCTGAACTAAAGAACACACATTCTAGCAATAGAGGCAGACAGCAAACACACACATGCACAGTACACCTAATATAATAGGTGATGTGAAGAAAAACAGAGCACAGTAAGGGAGACAAGGTGGCCTAGAGAGAACTGGTATACTGTCATTTAGCATACTTAGGAAAAATCTATCTGATAAGGTGACTTTTAAGCAGAGATTTGAAGGAAGTAAGGAAGCAAGGTGTGCAGATGACTGAAGGAAGAGGTAACCAGGTAAAGGGAACAGTAAATGCAGGGACCCTGAGGTGAGAAAGTACAGGCATTTCCAGGGATGTCTAAAGTAGGCTTAGTGATTAGAACAGAATAACAAGGACAGGTAAGATGAAGTCAATGTCTGCAGTTCTGTTCATTAGGAAGACATAACTCAAATAGCTAGGAATGGATAAAAACAAAACAAAACAAACAAAAACGTTGTTGTCGGATGCTGGCTTTTCAAGATCATCTTGCTTTACAGAACTCATGGGAGACAGACAAGGGTAGCAGATTTGAAACATTGCATCTGATTCATTTACAATTCTATTTTAATGATGGGTCTTTGATTTTTTTTGTGGTTGAAGTATTTATTGTAATATTTGTCGATTCACAAGCAGTTTTGTAAAATAGTACAGAGAGATCCCATGTAAATTTTGTTCATTTTCCTTGACGGTAACATTTTGAGAGGAAATAACATAGTATCACAACTAAAATGTTAACATTGATACGATATACTGATCTTATTCAAATTTTCCTACTCACATTTGTATTGGTGTGTGTGTTCAGTTTTACGCAGTCATTTAGGTGTAGGTTAATTTATCCACCACCACAATCAAGACCCTGAAAGTTCCAACATAAGAATCTCTCCTGTTAGCCTTTAATAATATGCTATCTCTTATGTACCCTGCATATCTTTCCCCCTTCTCCTCTCCTGCCCCTAAGTCCTTCTACCCAATAATATGCCCTCCATTTCTACATTTTTGTCATTTCAAAACTGTTGTATAAATGAAAACACACAGTATATGAACTTTTAGTACTGTAATTTTTTTTTCCAAACCAAAAGAAATAACCGGAAAATTAATCAAAGTGGTGAAGGAAAAAAAAGTCAAACCTTTTTAATGAATAAGAAAAAAACCCAAAACAAGGAAGGAACAAAAGGGGGTTAAACAGTCAACCGGTGAAAGAAAAAACGAGTAAATCCAAGTTGAAGCCAATTTGGAAGAAAATAACGGGAAAAATCAACCCTAAAATTTTGGGGAAAAAAAAAGTTTTAATTCCCCGGGGGGGAAAAAAACCCAAGGGTATAATTTCTGGAACCTATTTAGTTGCATACTTAGTTTTATGAGAACATAACAAGCTGTTTATCAGAGAGGCTGTAATATTTTACATTCTCACCAGCAATGCGCAGGTGATCCAGTGTCTCTATATCTTTGCCAACATTTGATGGTGGTCCTATTTTTTTTTTTTTTCATTTTTGGCACTCTGCTAGAAGTGTACTGATATCTTATTGTGGTTTTAATTTGCATTTCCCTGATGGCTAATGATGTTGAAAATCTTTTGATGTACTTATTTGCCATCTGCATGTCCTCTTCAGTAAAATGTCTATTCATTCTCTTCACCCAGTTTATAATTGTATTGCTTTTTGTAGTTGTTGCTGTTTTTCTATTATTTGTTGTTGTTGTTGTTGTTGTTTTTAGAAGGAGTTTTGCTCCTGTTACCTAGGATGGAGTGCAATGGCGCGATATCGGCTTACCACAACCTCTGTCTCCCAGATTCAAGCGATTCTCCTGCCTCAGCCTCCTGAGTAGCTGGGATTACAGGCATGTACCACCAAGCCCTGCTAATTTTGTATTTTTAGTAGAGACCGGGTTTCTCCATGTTGGTCAGTCTGGTCTTGAACTCCTGACCTCAGGTGATCCACCCACCTTGGCCTCCCAAAATGCCATTTTTTGATTGTTGTTAGTTGTTTTTCTTTCCTTCTTCCTTCTCTTCCTTCTTCCTTCTTCCTTCTCCTTCTCCTTCTTCTTTTTTAACTTGTTTACTGTTTACTGCTGAGGCTTCCCAGATCAGGAGGCTTGCTATAGCTGGATCCTCCTTTTGTTTATGCCCACTATATCCAAGTCTCTGGATAGGGGAGGAGAGTTTTGGGCCTTCTATGACAAAGTGGCTCCTCAGAATGAGCTGCTGTATCTCTCTTGTGAGTTCCACTCATCCACCTGGGTTTCTCTTGGCAGAAAGAGAGAATCTTCAACCAGGCAGAGAAAGAGAGTGTTTTTCCTGGATGCTTATTTTTGGTGAGACTCCTGATGGGTCTCCCCTTACTATTGGCTTATCTGATGTCATTGTAGGGATTCTCATTCCATTTGGGGCAGGAATAAACCCACATGTATTGCCTACTGTTGCTGAGTTGAAAGACACCAGGTCTGTGTGACCATCTGTTGGGTGGGGTTACCTAGATGCCCTGCTTTCCAGATCTGCAGTCCAAAACGAGCTCAACTTGTAAACACGTTTAAGACTTCTACCTTCATTGTCTCTTATACCACTTTTAGAATGTATAGTTGGACTTAATGGGAAGAAACAGGGCAAAAACAGGTCTACGTTATCTTGTCTGGACTGAAATTTTCTTCCAACTTATTTTGAAAAGAATATTTTATTTTGAAACAATTATACATTGCACATTATAGTTGTAAAAAATGTACAGAGAGGTTCTGTGAACCCTTTACTTAGCCCATTTCATTGTCAAGATCTTCTATAACTATAGTACATTATCAAATCCAGGAAGCCCAACTTGGTACAAATTATAGAGCTTTTTCACATATTACCAGTTATATATGCACTCATTTGTGTGTATATAGTGTGTGTATGTGTGTGTCTGTTTATAGCTCTATGTTTATAGAGCTATATCTTCTGTGGAGCTTCATGTAACCACAATGACAATCATGATACTAACTAGGTTATGACAAGACTCTCAAGGAAATTATGCTAAGTGAAAAAAAGTCTCAAAAGGATACATATGGCATGATTATATTTAATTAACATTTATGAAATAACACAGTTATTGATATGGAGATCAGATTAGTGATTGTCACAAATGAGAAATGGGGGAAAAGGGGTGGATGTGTCTATAAAGGGTCCACTCTTGGTGTTGTACAATCTATGACTTTGGACATATTTATAACGTAATGTATTCATCATTATGGTGCCATAGACAGTGGTTTCACTCCCCTTAACATCCTCTGTGCTCCACCTATTCACCCTTTGCTCCCCTCATTGCCTGGTACCTGCTGGTCTTCTTACTGTCCTCACTTTTGTCTTCCCTAGAATGACATATATTTAGAATCATACACTGTGTATCATTTCCAGGTTGGCTTTTTTCACTTAATAACATGCATTTAAATTTCTTCAATGTCATTTTATGGCTTTATAGCTCATTTCTTATTTGTGCTGAATAATATTCTAAGGTCTCTACGTACCACAGTTTATTTACCAATTCATCTACCAAAGGAAATCTTGGTTGCTTCCAAGTTTTGGCAATTATGAATAAAGCTGCTATTAATATAAACACCCATATGCAGGTTTTTGTGTGGGCATGTTGTCAATGCTTTTGAGTAAATACCAAGCAGTGTGATTACCGCATCATATAGTAAGAATGTTTACTGTTATAAATCACTAAACTTTCTTCCAAAGTGTCAGTACAATTTGAATTCCCACTATCAGTGAATGAGTGTTTCTGTTGCTCCCATCCTCACCAGCATTTGGTGTTGTCAGTGTTCTAAATGTTGGCCATTCTGATAGGTATGTAGTGATATCTCATTTTTTTTCTTTATTTCTTAAAAAAAACAAAACAAAACAAACAAAAAACAAAAACAGGATACATGTACAGAACGTGCAGGTTCGTTACATAGGTATACACGTGGCATGGTGGTTTGATGCACCTATTGACCTGTCCTCTAAGTTCACTCCTCCCACCCCCTATCCCTCACCAAGTCCTGGTGTGTGTTGTTCCCCTCTCTGTGTCCATGTGTTCTCAATGTTCAACTCTCACTTATGAGTGAAACATGTGGTGTTTAGTTTTCTGCTCCTGTGTTAGTTTGCTGATGATAATGGCTTCCAGCTTCATCCATGTCCTTGCAAAGGATGTGATCTCATCCCTTTTTATGGCTGCATAGTATTCATATGTGCCACATTTTCTTTATGCAGTCTATCATCGATGACCATTTGGGTTGGTCCCATTACTTTGCTATTGTAAATAGTGCTGCAATAAACAGCATGTGTCTTTATACTAGAATTATTTATAATCCTTTGGGTATATACCCAGTAATGGCATTACTGGGTCAAATGGTACTTCTTGTTCTAAATCTTTGAAGAATCACCATACTATCTTCCACAATGGTCGAACTAATTTACATTCCCATCAACAGTGTAAAAGAGTTCCTAATTATTGACAGCCTCACTAGTATCTATTGTTTCCTGACTTTTTAATATTTGCCATTCTGAGTGGTGCGAGATGGTATTTCATTGTGGTTTTGATTTGCATTTCTCTGATGATCTCATTGTTGTTTTAATTTATAGTTCTCCAGTGAGACAACAAGTGGCGCACCTTTTCATATGCTTACTTGCCATTTGTACATCTTCTTTGGTAAGGTGTCTGTGAAAGTCTTTGAACTGTTTTATTCTTTTTCTTTTCTTTTTTTTTTCTGTTGAGTTTTAGGAATTCTTTGTATATTTTGGATAACACTCCTTTTCAGGTATGTCTTTTGAAAATATATTCTCCCAATCTGTTGGTTATTTTTTCAACCTCTTCATTGCTCATTTTCTAATGGGATATTTTTGTTGTGTTAAAAAACACGTAACACTAAATTTGCATCTTATTCATTTTAAAACATATAGTTCAGTAGTGTTAAGTACATTGACACTATTGTGTAACAGATTCTAAAACGCTTATCTTGCAATGCGAAAACTCTATACCCAGTGAACACTAATTCTGCCTCCTGCTTCCACTAGACCTTAATAGCCATCTTTCTACCTTCTGTACCCATGATTTTAACTAATTTAGCTACTTGATATGAGTAGAATCATACAGTATTTGTCCCTTTGTAACTGGCTTACTCTGCCTAAGATAATGTCCTCAAGGTTCACTAATGTTGTGGTGCATGACAGAATGTCTTTCTTTTTAAGGCTACATAATATTCCATTGCATGTAAATACCATATTTTCTTTATTCATTCAACTGTCAGTGAATATTTGGGTTGCTTCCACCTCTTGGCTATTATGGATAATAAACCATATGGCGAACATGAATGTGCAAAAATATCTTCAAAATTCTTCTTTGAATTCTTTTGGATGTATATCCAAAAGTGGAATTGCTATATCATATGGTAATTCTATTCTTAATTTTTTGAGAAACTGCTAAGATATTAATGTGTCCCCTCCAAAATTCAAGCATTGAAAAATTAATGGTCAATGTAATGGTATTAAGAGGTGATTAGGTTATGAACATTTCTCTCCTCATAAATGGAATTAAGACCATTATAAAAAAAGACAACCTGCAGCATTGGCCTCCTTGCCCTTCTGTCTTCTACCACATGAGGACACAGCATGTCTCCTGAAAGAATGCATTAGCAGGGTGCTATCTTGGAAGCAGAGAGCAACACTCACCAGAAAATTGAGCCTGCTGGGGCCACGATCTTGGACTTCCTGGCCTCCAGAACTGTGTGAAAAAAAAATTCTCTGCTTTATACATAGCCCTTCTGTGATGTTTTGTTACAGTAGCACAAAATAGACTAAACCAGGAACCTCCATACTGTTTTCCATAAAGGCTGCACCATTTTATATTCTTACCAACTGCACACAAGGGTTTCAAGTTGTTTGCATTCTTGCCATCTCTGGTTATTTTTTGTTTTTCTGACAGTAGTCATCCTGATGGGTATGAGGTAAAATGTCATTGTGGTTTTGATTTACAATTCTCTAACAATTAGCGATGTTGAGCATCTGCTACAGTCCAAATGTTTGTCTCCCCTCAAAATTAATATGTTGAAATTCTAACCCCTAACACAATAGTGTGAAGAGGTATGGCCTATAGGAGGTGATCAAATTATGAGAGCTGATACAGGAATGGAATTCATGCCCTTATAAAAGAGGCCCAAGGTCGCTTTTTTCCCTCTTCTGCCACATGAAGTTACAGTGAGAAAATGCTCATCTAAGAAGGAAGCAGGTTCTCATTAGATACCAAATCTGCTGACATTTTGATCTTAGACTTCTGAGACATCAGAACTGTGGGAAATAATTTTCTGTGGTTTATAAGCAACCCAGTGTATGGTATTTTGTTGTAGTAGCCTGAATGAACTAAGGCAGTGCTGTTAGGAATTTTTAATATTGAGTTTTGAGAGTTCTTTAGATATTCTACATAAAAGAACTATGCTGTATATGTAATTTGCAAATGTTTTCTCCCAGTCTAAAATTTGTCTTTGTATTTTCTTAAGAAGATCTTTAACAGAGCAAAGGGTTTTAATTTCAATGCTGTTCAATTTTTCTTTTATGAATTGTATTTTTGGTGTCAAGCGTAAGAACACTTTACCTAGACTTAGATCTAGAAGCTTCTCTCCTATGCTTTTTTCCAGAAGACTCTCACCTATGCATTTTTTCTAGAACTTTTATAGTATTGTGTTTCACATTTAAGTTTAGGATCTATTTCAAGTTAACTTTAATAAAAAGATGTGATATTTAGGTAAAAGTTCTTTTTGGTGTGCTTTTTGGACTATGGGTGTTCAATTGCTCCTGCACTATTTATTGAAATCCTCCATTGAACTGGTTTTGCCACTTTTGCTACTTCATTACTTTTAATGCCATTCTTCAGCTGCCACTGCAGGCTATGCAGCCATTTGATGGTCCAGCTAAGGACCAAACATCCTTGCCCACTGATCTGTCTGTAAATGGATTTGTCTGTAAATGGATGATATGTCTGTAAATGGATTTTTATTGTTTGAACCGAAGGTAGTGTTGAGTAAAGGCAAGGAGAGAGTGAGGGAAAAGCAGTCAGAAACTCCTTTATTATTATAGTTGGCAAAGAAACTGCCATTTCCCTAGGCAGGGCTTGACTGACTGAGACCAATTAGTGTTCAACTCATTGAACAGTTATTTCACTTGATCTTTTTCTCTTTTGCTTATAAATAACAGGATGTTCAAAAGGACTTAGCCTTGGTCCCTCACTGGATTTCTTTCTGTATTCAGTTAACAGATATTACTGTCAGATTCATGGTATCAGGTTAAGGTGTCTATCATATTTGTCTCTTTATGACTATTTTTACTCATTATTTTATTTCATAGGCTTATTGATGGCAGGACAAGTGGCCTATGTTTTATTTTCTCTTTGACTTTGATCCATGGTGTGTGTGTGTGAGAGGGGTAGTTGTTTTAATCTTTCTTTTTTGTACTGTTTAATGATACATGATAATATAGTAAGATTATGAGCTGGCTGGTGAGCAGAATCTTGACTCTGTAACCTGCAACCATGTCTATATCTAAAATAGCTTAAATCAAAATCATGGGAACATTTTAGAGTATTTGCAAAATAATATTCTTTTGATCATCTTTAGAAAAAAAATAAGAGCACTTGAGTTGAGTCAGTAGTGGATAGGGACAAACATACACACATTAGAGACTTAGTTTAAGGGATTTTAAGAGCTAGCGTTCAATGTACCTGGTATAGTAAATAATATATTTCCAAATGATGTGGTATCTATTCCGTAAGTAAAATGTTCAGCTCTCATTAGGGTGATAAGTCATTCATACATATTTTTTTTTGGTTGGAGATAGAAAAGATTATTATTTTCCTTGTGCTTATTCATAGACCTAACTCTGTCCTAAGAGCTGGAAGACTCGATGGTTAAGGGTTGCCCAAGTGGACAGAGTGACCACTGGACTCATCAGACGTGTTTTGACTGATCAGGGCTAGTGCCATGGTCCGGTAGCTAAGCTGGACTCTCTCACTAGTTGCTCTCTTTCTTTCCTATCTTCTAGTAGATAAAGAAACCTTTTCAACCCACAAATGACAGAATTAATCAATTACTCTCCTAGGCTTCCATATACCAACTTCATACTATCATTACAGTGCTTACTATACAGGGTAATTCTACTATGATTATTCTGTATTTTTTAAGTCCATTTCTGGACTTTGAATTCCTTCAGAAGGAAATCTGTGTCATATTTAACTTTCTACCCATAACACTTGGCACAAAGCTTTACTCAGTATATGCTTTTGAAATAAATGTACCCAATGCATAATACTTTCTCTATTGATGGCCCTGACAATTCCAGTTCATTGGGAATGTTGACTTCCTTAAATCCTTACAAGAGTTATTGCCCAACTATGCATTTTATTTTTATTTATTTTTTTAAGATGGAGTCTCCTGTCTCCTAGGCTGGAGTGCAGTGGCATGATCTTGGCTCACTGCAACCTCTGCCTCCTGGGTTTAAATGATTCTCCTGCCTCAGTCTCTCGAGTAACTGGGATTACAGGCATGCACCACCACGCTCAGCTTATTTATGTATGTATGTATGTATGTATTTATTTATTTATTTATTTATTTATTGTATTTTTAGTAGATATCAGATTTCAGCATGTTGACCAGGCTGGTCTTGAACTCTTGACCTCAGGTGATCCTCCCACCTCAGCCTCCCAAAGTGCTGACATTACAGGCATGAGCCACTGCACCTGGCCAAAACTATGCATTTTAAGTTATTCTTTGACACTCCTCTGTATTCCTGTGTGTTATTGTTATGGTCACCTGCAGACATAGATGGACTAGTGCTAAGTTTTATGTTAGCACCTGACATGTTGATGGGACACTGGCTCTAAGCCAGTCACCTTTGCTTGCTTTCTCAAGATACTTTGAACCTGATGGAGAGGCCTGCCTGCTCTTACAATTGTGAAAGTAACAGGCTTTTTCATATCTCTCTGTATGTGTTATGATAAAGTCTTGACGTCAGCATCATATTTTTGGGTAGGCATTTATCTACATTTACAGGTGAACATACATTACAATATTCTTCCATCATTACCTTATCAGTTCATTGACAAGTAGGAATAACTAACTTTGAGCATCTACCATGCACTTGTTTCTTGTAATATGACATGGAAAATTTTAAAGTATGAATGTAGGAGTTATTTCTTACCTGCCCTTAGCTCACTAAATTTTACTTGTACACTGAGGCACTTTCTGGCCCGCACAGTACACAGTCATATGTAAGTATCCCATTAGCAAATCAGAAGTTAAGCTGTAAATACACGACTATCAAACAAACAAGCAAAACTCACTAGGCTAAGCAAGTGACGGAAAGACTTAAATTTAGGAGGAGAAGACAAAGAGGAAGAAGAATCATGTGGGAGGAGAAGGTGAAATTTTGAAACTTTAGCTCCATGGAGCAAGGACTGTACCTGTCAGGAGAGACGCCAAGTAAAATAAGACAGGCGCTATCCTCAAGGATGTTCAATGTTTATTAAACTTGACTGTGCTTTAGGGGAAATTAAGTTTCCCTTATTGTGGTTTGGAAGACTTGCAGAGCCTCAGCAACTGAGCAATTATCCTCTTCAGCACCTTCAAGAACAAGAGATGAACTAGGGCAAGGAAGGAAAGGCAAAGATTTTATAGCCATAGTAGGGCATCAGCTCTTCTTCAGAGCTGCCTAGTACTCACAACTTGAAGTCACTTTTAAATGCACTGAAAAAAGGAAGGCTAAAGTAGCTGGTGGTTCTCTTTAATCTCATTACATATAGGAACTTTTCCCAAGGGTAAAAGATTAATGCTGGAGGATTCATTAAAAAATTTCTGATACTTGATATTGTCCATGGTGGATAGAAAACAAAAGCTATCAATTAACTTCTAATCCTCAGGGTTCAATCATGAAACTTTAATAAATTTACAGATCAGCGCCTGAGCAAGTTTAGACCTTGGCTAAGATATGTCCTATTTTCTATACACTTTCTACCATTTTCAAAAAGGGGATGGCTGCTTTGGATAATCAATTCAATAATAACCACAAGCCTCTATATCAGTAAAGCACAGTTTTTTGTTTGTTTTTGTTTTGTTTTGTTCGTTGTAAGAAATATCCTCCATTCAATTCTTAGGCTTCCAAAGTCTGTATATAAGATGCTCTTCCTTTATTAAAATAGAAGTCACATTGGCCCCTGATGCCATTAAAGGATGTGGAAGCTATAAAATAATCTACTCACAAATCTTCTAAACCCAAACATTAATCCCTTTTGATAACAACTAAATAAAACAGAGTCTTTAAACTATTAAAGCATATTTTGCACATGCACAATTAACTGATTAAGCTACCAAATGTACAATTATTGAATTATGAGGAAAGGGGGAAATTAAAATTAGATACTTTTTTTCCTAGAAAGGGTAATTAAATTGTTACATCAAAGAAACATGATAATATTTAAATCAAATAATCAGAAAAGATAGGACATGTTTCACCACAAATATAGAAATAGCGAAGGGAAAGAAATGAGTTGACATGACTGATATTGGTGAAGAAAGAAAGGACAGAAAGGAGGAAAGAAAATAGGAAACAGGGTGAGAGAAACTTATTTGAATATATAGAGGAATATAATTAGAACACTCAATACATATATCTCATTGAATAAGTGAATAATTTTATGGATAATAGTATATTAGACAATAAAACCATTTCCTGAATGAAATCCTGGAGAGGATGCTATGGAACATAGTTGTTTTAGGTCAGATTATGAAAGATAATGATCTTGTATGCCTGCTTTTTGTTTCCATTTGAGTTATAAGGATAGTAAGAAAATATTCTGGAAAAGCAGCTGTCTTCTAGAGGAAAGTCTCATGATGGCTTGAAACTTAGCTGATTGATAAATGATAAATAATGTAGGTGCAGATTGTCTTCCGAAAATCTGCAGCCTACCTTTGTCTCTCCTCTCCATGTATTCATTTAAGCAACGTTTACTGAATGCCTACCATATGTCAAGCACAGTGCTGCGCTCTGGTAATAGATACAAAGGCCAAGAAAATAACCAATTAACTCTGCCCTAAAAGGGTCTCATCTTTCTTTTCATGTAAATGACTTATTTCTCTCCTGTCGTGACTTCGAATGGGACTCAGGCCATAGGTTTTAAAAACTTTCTGAATACTACAGAAAAATATAAAAGAAGCGTTTTATGTTATACTTGCCTTAAGGATTTGGTTCAAAACTCTTCTAAAAGACTCACCTGTGATTTTAAAGTTCTGGGCCTTTCAGCAACTGGGATGAATTCCCTGGATATTCCTCATATTCATTTATAACCCTGGAAGGTTTAGTTCTGGAACTCCAAGTGTTTTGTTTGTTTAATTTTGCATTTTTCCTTCTAGCAAAGAAGCCATTCTTTTTAAGTTTTGGCATACCTGACTTGTCATGGATTACCTAAAAGGCCATGTATCTCCAGATATGTTCCACATGTTTGGGCTCCATTCTCAAAGACCTTACTGGAAACACTGCTTCAGAAATAAGCCAAACATTCTGAGTCTCTTGACTTGTGTGGATAGACAGAGGCAGTGGTACCCAGAGACAGAGTCCTCCAGGATGATAGAGGTCAGGAAAGGAAACATTTTCCCCAATCTCGAATATTAGCTGAAAAAGTGATCAATCCATTTTTCAGATTTAGAATCCAGGGGAGAATAAAATTATCTCTGATTGCTACTTGGAATCAGAGAAAATTTGCTAACAAAGGTCCCAGGGCAATTAGGAAGGGACATTATTTGGTCCTAGATTACTAATAAAACTCTATACCCCAAATTTGGATTGGTCACTATATTGGTCTGTTGTTACACTGCTAATGAAGACACACCCAAGACTTGGTAATTTATAAGGGAAAGAGGTTGAATGAACTCACAGTTCCACATGGCTTGGGAGGCATCACATCATGGCAGATGATAAAAGAAGATCATGTTGGCAGATAATAGTGCTTGTGCAGGGGAACACCCATTTCTAAAACCATCAGATCTCATGAAACTTACTCACTATCATGAGAACAGTATGGGTGAAACTGCTCCCATGATTCAGTTATCTCCACCTGCCTTTGACACGTGGGGAATATTAAAATTCAAGGTTAGATTTGTGTGGGAACACAGCCAAACCATATAATTCCACTCCTGGTCCCTCCCAAATCTTATGTCCTCACATTTCAAAACCAGTCATGCCTTCCCAACAGCCCACCAAAGTCTGAACTCATTTCAGCATTAACTCAAAAGTCCAGAGTCCAAAGTCTTATCTTAGACAAGTCAAGTCTAAGAAAAGTCAATAATAACCACAAGCCTTATTCTACCTGTAAACTTGTAAAATCAAAAGCAAGTTAGTTACTTTCTGGACACAACAGGGCTACAGGTAATGGATAAATATACCCATTCCAAATGGGAGAAATTGTCCAGAACAAAGGGGCTATAAGGCCCCATGCAAGTCCACAATCCAATAGGGCACTCATTAAAGCTTAAAGTTCAAAAATGATCTCCTTTGACTCCATGTCTCACATCCAGGTTACACTGATAAAAGAGGTGGGCTTCTACCACCTTGGGCAGCTCTGCCTCTGTGGCTTTGCAGGGTGTAGACCCCCTCTGGCTGCTTTCATGAGCTTGCAGTGAGTATCTGCAGCTTTTCCAGGCACATGGTGAAAACTGTCAGAGGATCTGCCATTCTGGGGTCTGGAGGATGGGGGTCCTCTTCTCATAGCTCCACTGGGCAGTGCCCCACATTTCCCTTTCACCCCACATTTCCCTTTCACACTGCCCTAGCAGAGGCTCTCCATGAGGGGTCCACCCCTCCAGAAAACTTCTGCCTGGACATCTAGGCATTTCCATACATTCTCTGAAATCTAGGCAGAGGTTCCCAAACCTCAACTCTTGATTTCTGTGCACCTACACGACCAGTATCATATGCAAGCCACCAAGACTTGGGGCTTGCACCTTCTGAATGAATGGCTTGAGCTGTACATTGGCTCATTGTAGCCACAGGTGGAGCTAAAACAGTAGGGCTGCAGGGCACCATGTTTGGAGGCTGCATAGAGTAGGAGGGCCTAAGCCTCACCCAAGAAACCATTTTTCCCTCCTAGACCTCCAGCCCTGTGATGGGAGGGGCTACCATGAAGGCCTCTGACATGCCCTGGAGACATTTTGCCCATTGTCTTGGCAATTAACATTTGGCTCATTGTTACTTATGCAAATTTCTGCAGCCAGCTTAAATTTCTCCTCACAAAATGGGTTTTTCTTTTCTCTCTCATTGTCAGGGGGCAAATTTTTTGAACTTGTATGCTCTGCTTCCCTTTTATACATAAGTTTCAATTCCAAACCATATCTTTGTGAACACATAAAACTGAATGCTTTTAACAACACCCAAGTCACCTCTTGGATGCTCTGCTGCTTAAACATTTCTTGTGCCAGATGCCTAAATCATTTCTCTCAAGTTCAGAGTTCCACAAATTTCTAGGGCATGGACAAAATGCCGCCAGTCTCTTTGCTAAACTATGGCAAGATTGACCTTTATTCCAGTTCCCAACAAGTTCCTCATCTCCATCTGAGAGGAGCAGCATTTGGTCAAAGTCATTCAACAAATCTCTAGGAAGTTCCAAACTTTCCCACATCTTCCTGTCTTCTTCCAAGCCCTCCAAACTGTTCTGACCTCTGCTTATTGCCCAGTTTTAAAGCCACTTCCACATTTTTGCATATCTTTACTGCAGTGCTCCAAAACCTGTTACCAACTTATTGTTTTAGTCTGTTTTCATGCTGATAAGAAAGACATACCCAAGACTGGGTGATTTATACAGAAAAGAGGTTTAATGGACTCAATGTCCCACATGGCTGGGGTGGCCTCACAATCATGGTGGAAGATGAAAGAAGAACAAAGAGATGTTTTACATGGTGGCAGGCAAGAGAGCTTGTGCAGGAGAACACCCATATATAAAAAACCATCAGATCTCATGAGACTTATTCACTACCATGAGAACAGTATGAGGGAAACTGCTCCCGTGATTCAATTGTCTCCACTGGTCTTCGACTTTAACACATGGGGATTATTATGATTCAAGGTGAGATTTGGGTGGGGGATACAGCAAAAACATATCAGTCACCTTATGTATTGTTGGGAGATCTCAAATGTCAGGGTTCTTAGGTCCTTTCTTGAGCAAAATTTTAAAATTCTGCAGAATTACATTGTATCATTTAATCTATCTGAAATTGTTTTTCCTCTTTAGGTTTCATATTTAGTATCAAGAACTAAATCAGACCATGAGAAGGATTATCTATTTAGGGAGGGTCATTTGATGATGGCTGCTGGGCTTAGCATTGTAAAGGGAATATTCCTTTATTGATCCTACTCACAAATTAGTTCATATTATTTGAACACATTTTGGAAAGATGTTTCCATGTCTTCCTCCTCACACTCCACAATAGAAGCCTTTATTCAACTGGCTGTTTTGATTTCTTTTCCATAGTGACCCAAGTTATGGCTCTTAGGTGATGGTGTGGAAAAGCCACATCAATTTTGCATGGTTGTTACTGCTGCTATGAAATTTTATGGTGTGATATCTACACATGCTTGGGAATTTTGAATATTTTATTTTTCATGCAGTTTGCATGTCTTTCTAAGTCAAAATTTATCATTGAGCACACTGTCAGTGGACCACCTAGATTTTCCTGTGCCAGCCAGCCCAAGGGAGGCTGGATTATTAGCATGAGAACTGAAGCATGAAAAATTCCTTTTAAAGTATTCTGTTTTGATTGGCTAATTAGAGAAAATGAACACTTACAAAAGAAGAAATAAGTAAAATAAAGTTTTTATGGTAGAGAGGCCCATTATTTCAATGACTGTTAGTGGATCCTTTTTAAACACTGAGAATTTAATATTGTAATAAAAAAACTATTTATTGAATGTTTTCTCTTTGCTAGACATTTCATTAGTATTCCACTGTCATGGTATCTCTTTACCAGATTATCTAACTCCTTTAACTATGATAATAATAATCAACAGCAGCCAGGATAACAATAGCTAACATTTATTGAGTAATTACATGTGCCAGGTACTGCTCTAAAGACTTTATTAATTACCTGATCTTCACAACAAGCTAAGGAGATAGTATAGCAGTTGAGGTCCTGGAAGGAAACAGCATGCCTAAATGTGACAAATTTTAAAAAGTCTTCTAAAAGGGACAACTTACAAAGGTATAGATAATATTAAGAAAAATCAATAGGGGTTGGTGAAGAGCAACATTGATCCATTAGCAACACTAGGCTCATGGGGTCTGAAAAAGGAGCAGTTATTAGAAATTAGAGAGAATATATATAGATATAGCAGAGGGCCACTCAGCTGGAAAGTTCTCCCAAAGAATCAGCTACCACTGCTACTCTTCGTATGAGGCAGGAGGACAGAATGTATTTATAAACAAAGGTAGCTGTTGCAATTTCAACTTCTGTTTCTGGACATGATGCCTAGGTTTATAATTGTAACTTCTCTATTTCACCACCCATTACACTCTTGCCATCTGTCAGCACTTTGGCTGGGTAAAATTCTGTACCTGATGGAGTAAGACAAAAGCTTCAGTCGCAGCATCCAAGTCCTAGGTAGCCCTACTACTCCAGGATCACATTTTCCCATCAAGACAGGAAAACAGCTCCCTTTACAACACTTTGAGTTATGCCTAACTTAGGAGGACAGCCAACGTATTGTTTTCAAAGGATGCCGATATCCCCTCATGGATGCATTTCTTAAGATTTTGGTAAAGAGAGCGTTCTCTGGAATCTCTTGGTGCTATGGTGATTAAGACAGGACTGAACAGGTCTATTCTACTATCCCCATCTCCCTGTATCTTCTGACTCCTTCCCAAGTAATGGTGCCAGGGAAGTTCTGACATTTTAACTTCATTGGCTTTAGGATATTACTGAAGCCAAGTTTAATGAATCAACTAAACAGATGATTAATTATATTCTCCTATCAATAAATTAGTTAGTGAACCACTATCAATAAATTTGGTTCATAGGCAGTTTTATATTTTGGCATTGTTAGTCTAATACCCTTAATGTTCACTCCTGTACCTGCTACCCTAACTCCCTTCTCCTGATATAAGTTGGCAATGTCCTGAAGCTATTTTGGCATGTATACTATTTCCTTTTAGATCAGGTCTTATGACTCTCTGTTTTGACTATGCTAGTATTTACCTTATTGATTTTGTATTTAGAATACCTGTCTCTGTTAGGAAGGTTTAGGGATGCAAAGTTCTAAGCCTCATCTGTGTTCTGCCTAAATGTAGCCTTCCAGTATACCCTTTACCACTCCTTCTCCATCAGTCATTGTATAAATGACGTGATGAGGTTGAATATTTAATTGGTTCTCAACTCAGGATCACTTACTTTCAGACCCTGGGCTCCACTGCAGACTTATCAGCCCTATGCATGACTATGGGACTACTGCAAAGGGCTCCTACAAAGTTATCATCAAGGCTTTCTGATTTTCACTTGAGTTATGAGCCATGAGGTTAAAAACTCCAATTTGTGCTTTCTTTGGGGGTCTATCAGGTCTCCAGGACTGTCAGAAGGAGCTAACTAACCCCAACACATTCTGATCAATACTGTCACCATAGAAACGAAGTGCCAAAATCACTTGATCTCCTGATACTGTGCTTTTCATTTGCACTTCATCCCAGGGCATCGCCAGTGATAACTTGTGTAATTATAATACCATCATAGTTAATGGCATACTCTTTTTCCACTTACCTCCTACAAGGAGAGTATCTGTGTCCTCAAATATGTGAGGTGCTACTCTCAGAATTCTATTGTAAGGATTTGTTTCCTCAAGCCTTCCTTTCGTATCAGCTGTGGTCAAGTGAGAAAACAAATAAGACATTCACACAGAGTAATGAAAAAGATTTGAATAAAGGAACTACTGTTTACACAATTGTGATCACAGTTACAGAAGGTAACAGAGTGGGTGAGTAAACTAGCAAGTTAGTCATTACTGCCTCTAGGCCTGAAGGAACCCGGACAGGAAGTTGCTACAGAATCTGAAGAGAATAGCTGTGGCTGTGGGAGAGAACCATTTAACTGGAGCTTTGGTTTAGGTGGAGAGCGGCAGGCAAACTAGTGAGATCTGATAGGAAGGGATCCAGAAGAATCAATGTTTACCTCACTCTTTCCCATGTTCTGTTCATCCATGCTTCCCATGGGCCACATCGATCTGAAAGTCAGATGGCCAGGCATCCTATCCATCTACTCCACAGAGCTCATCTCTGTGGGTAAAGAGCAGGATGGGCACAAAAGGAGAGGGATTGTGAAGAAGCAAAGAGAAAATAAATAGCACAAAGGCTGGGCACGGTGGCTCATGCCTGTAATCCCAGCACTTTGGGAGGCCGAGACAGTCGGATCACAAGATCAGGAGATTGAGACCATTCTGGCCAACATGGTGAAATCCCATCTCTACTAAAAAAAAAAAAAAAAATTACCTGGGCGTGGTGGCATGCACCTATAGTCCCAGCTACTGGGGAGGCTGAGGCAGGAGAATGGCTTGAATCTGGGAGGTGGAGATTGCAGTGAGCTGAGATCAAGTCACTGCACTCCAGCCTGGGTGACAAAGCCAGACTCCATCTAAAAAAAAAGCACAAAGAAATACTATTACTATTCCCATTTTACAGATAAGAAAACTAAAGTTCTGAAAGCAAGAATCACTTGTTCGAAGCCATTCAGCTCACTAGCTGGAATTTCAACAAAAAATGGACAGATTCCAGTCACTCATAACTGATATATAAATTGCTTCACACATCAGTCTTCATAGATCAGTTGTTTGGCATTTTAATCTACAAAGCACTTTTTTGCTAAAAAGTCCTTGTTTTGTTTATCTCTAAAGATGTTTCTGAGATAGAAATTGCTGTCCTTCCATCTTATGAAGTAGAATGCTGAAGCTCTGAGAGTTTAAGCTGTGATCCTAAGCTTCGTACTTGGTAGGTGGCAGAGCCATCTAGAATACGAGTGTTCTGGACTCTCAGTACCATACTCAGGCCACCAGATCATCAGGATATCAGGGTTTGCTTGCCTTCCTTCCTTCCTTCCTTCCTTCCTTCCTTCCTTCCTTCCTTCCTTCCTTCCTTCCTTCCTTCCTTCATTTCTTACTTCCCTCCATGTTTTTCTTTTCTTTCTTTTTGGAAATCTGCTTTTATTTTTAATGAAGACTATTTTTAATGTGGACTATTCTTAGGTCTAATAACAAATAAGTTTATTTTTGTCCTCCATTTTCCAAGAGCCAACTCTTGACAAAATTGTAAATTGGGCAGAGTTTCTCATTCCACATCCCCTTGCATACACATGGTCACTTGGGTGTCTATCCTATCCTATGAGATTTGCCAACTCTGGGCGTTTAGGAATGGTCTGCCCAGTTCACAGCATGGGAATACAAAAGCATGGAATTTACCATTTTTGGGACAAACATTTCAGCATCAGCTCTGGGTTACTAGATTTACTGAGCTATAAATAACACTGATTAAAAAACACAACATTATTTTGCAACAGCTTATGGCTTGGTATTTTATCAACAGGAAAAGAAAATAATTAGTGAAAGAATAGGACAAATGTTGCTAGAGTACTCACCTAATCTACTTAAATAATTGTTAAAATGATACTATTCTCTAACACCATTATCATTTTATTTTTGCTTACTTTTTCTCCTGGGAATTAGGATATCAGGATGATTTTCTCTGTTATGATATTCTGAAAATATTTTGTAAAAGTAGTAAAGAAATCATTGACTTTTCTTGAGGCAGCTGTAAGTTTGTATTATGCTAAATTAGAGGGTTTCCCACCTGCAGGTTAATTTCCTATTGATTCTAAGTCAGTACCATCACTTTCTTTGCTGTCACATTATGCCAAGAATAAGTCCCTTTAGAGTGTCAGATGACAATCGCTACTTCAATAACAGAGAAAATTCTGCACCATGTTTTGTGTTTATTTTAATTTATATGCCCTGAAAGTAAGGTTCAAATAGAAATGAAAATAAAGTTCTGAAAACTGTGTTTTAATGAGAGGATTGCAAATACTTTCACACATTACCTTTTCTCACTGTAGGATTTAATACTGCATTTAACATGTTTTTATTGACTATCTACTATGTGCTAGCACTGTCATACATGTTAAGGATGGAGGCTAGGGTGGCTGCAGCAAGGTGGAAGAAGAGGTAGGCATCAAGAAATGCATTCCCGGAGGTCACCATGAGCTAGATCATGAGGAATCTTGATACAGGGATCCCAGGGCGATGATATCTTTCTTCTCTCAATGGTTAGCGTTCCAGTAAAGTAGATTATGGCGAAGAGAGGAAGGCTGAGGGCAAAGCCGGAACAGAGCTATGCACAAAGCTGAAAGCGACAGCATGCTCTTTTACTACCATTTAAGCCTTAAAACACCACTTCACTTAATTCCAAGCCATAACCAAGAGTCAGGCAAGACCAGTGCCCATATGACCACAGTAAAGCCTCAACCAACGTACCCTCAGAACCATGGTGCCCTTCCCCTAGACTTTCTGAGACATTCATTTTTCTCATTTGCACAACAGGAACAATCGTTTATTCTCATGGGAATGTCATGAGTGTTCTGTAAGATAATTTTTTAAATGCCCAGCTGAGCATTGCACATATTAAGGGCTTAATACATATTTTTCATTAGAATGATTATATAATGGTACTAAGGGTTTTTTCTTTTAAAGCATGGCTCAGGGCTATTTGGAAAATGATACATACAGTCATTTGACATATAGACATATATGGTCATTTTCTGAGAAAAGGTCATCAACTGAAGTGATTATGGTAATTTAAGTAGAGAATTTCTCTTTTGAATAATATTCTCAGTCTTATTCCAAGGTATTCTTCAAATGTGTCTTTTCTTTGATCCCCAAAACATTAAATTATACTACATTAGCTAATGAAGTGAATAATGCTACTGATGGGCTTGACATTTTCTGACCAGTTGAAAAAATTAACCCTGCTGAATATAAACAGTCAGGAAATTGGTGACCTTTCAGCCATTAGCATCATTATGAAGCATAAAAAAGGTAAAGGAAAAAATGATTTATGCCCTGAAAATGAATTGTGGAGTCATTCATCCCTGTGAGCACAACATTGGGTTTCTAAGAAGGCAGTTTTCCCAGCTGCTGTGTAAATGCATAAACCAAAATGAAGATTAATGCCACAGTATCTCAGAAATGCAGGTTTCAATGTGTTTATCACCATGCTGCAGCTTGATGCTGTGGATATTATGTGCTTATGCTGATATGCTATTATTAGTAGCCCCATTTTGCAGATGAGGAAGTTAACGCTGAGAAGAACCTCATCAATGTGTTGGTTTCTCATATCCTGCCTTTCAAGATCGTAGCATGAGATTATGAAGACTCCAATCTGAATTGATCTATGCTTGTATCATATAGACATAGAAAATGGCACTCCATGGCTTAAACAGCAGTTATAGGAAAATTGTGCATCTTTAGCATTGTACCTGTTCTTCCTTTCACTTACTCATTTGTTGAAAAGTTAACAAATAAGAAAAATAAAACACAATGGATCAGAGTTCTTTCCATGCAGTAAGCAAGTAGGAGACTACTGGGCTGCATCTCTGATCTCCTATCCTTTCATCATTAACCATGTAACAGGCACGCAGGCCTTCTTTCTGTGCCTTAATATGATAAATTTATTCCTACCTCAAAATGTTGCTCTTGCTATTTTCTCTTGGCTCATTTTCCTGCAGAGTTCATTTTATTGTCTCTTTCTTGACTTTAGGTCTGGGCTCAGGTATTACCTCTAGTGAGGC
This sequence comes from Mandrillus leucophaeus, assembly GCF_000951045.1. Lineage (NCBI taxonomy): Eukaryota > Metazoa > Chordata > Mammalia > Primates > Cercopithecidae > Mandrillus > Mandrillus leucophaeus. Next base: position 33,514 of record NW_012108886.1, read on the forward strand.
GTCTTTTCTGAGCTCCCCCTCCCACAGTCATCAGCTCTGCTTTATTCCCCATCACTTTACATTTTCTGGATAATGTTTTTTTCTATTTATGTATGTATTAATGAATTGCTTGTGTCCTCCGCTAGAATGTACAATCGATAAGGTGTAAACTCACCCATCTTTTTCAATATTGAATCCCCAGTTCAGTTCACATAGTAGTCACTTAGTAAACCTTATTGATTGTACAGACAAATTTTGTAATGACGGGAAATATCATATGAGGAGGTGCTTCTAATGCTTCCATGTAAAACACGGTTTCTATTATATGGATTGTATCTATACTTAATAATCAGAGCCTGAATGTGAAAATTACTAATTATTATTACTAAGATCAAAACAAGAGGTAGAATTTGTTCAATTATATGAGTCTCTGCTTGACACTCTACAGGAAAATATAGTCTTGGCATAATAAAACAGCAAAACAAGCAGCAGTGCTGACTTAAAATCAAAGAGAACTTGACCCACAGGTTTAGCATAACATAATGTTACAGGGACTCCAGAAAGCTACTATAGTGAATCTTATGTCAGAACTCATTTCTTCTTTTACATAATAGTTCCAGAGTATCACAAGAGAAAAAAAAATTGATACTGTAATATACCAAGGGAAATAAAAAAACGGTGTGGCAACAGAGAGAACAATTTAAAGAAGGTTCACAGGGAATCTACAAGCAGAGAGATGTACTCTCAGGCTATAATAAAAATTAATTTCCTTAACATATGCACACACACACACACACACTTACTATTCCACTGTCTTAACTTCCTGATTTAGCTTATTTACAGTAAGTATTTCACCTGATTGAAAGCGAGATGTTTTTTCTCCTGACAATGTGGGGCTAAAGTGAATTAGAGACCTTAGAGAAACGAGAAAGTTGGAGCATGGTGGAACAGTGGACAGGAAAGAAATGTTCTAATGTGCTCTGTGACTGCAAATTTAATCAGAGTTAACATTTAGTAGGATATTACCATGTGCTGTGCAGAATTCTTAGTCCTTTTTTACATTATTTCATTTAATTTTCAAAACAGTCTCCAGAAGTAGGCACCGATGAAATTTGTTTAAAGGATGCCAAAAAAAAAAAAAAAAAAAAAAAAA
>NW_012108886.1:34695-63308 GCF_000951045.1 Mandrillus leucophaeus
ATTTCATTTAATTTTCAAAACAGTCTCCAGAAGTAACAAGAGCAAAACTCTGTTAAAAAAAGAAAAAAAAAAAAAAAAAAAAAAAAAAAAAAAAAAAAAAAAAAAAACCAGAAAAGAAAACAAAAGAAAAAAAATTTAGAGAATTTAAGTAATGTGTTTGATGTTGCACAGGCAATAAGTAGTAAGCAAGGCTCAGATACATGACAAGATGTGCACCACTCCAATGCTCATAATGGTGAGATGTGCCCCCACTGTTATAATATCATATCATAATGCCATGGCAATAGCACTTAAAAAGTATTTATTATGTACCTAACACTGTTCAAGGTCCTCTCTACATTTTAGCTCATTTAATACTCACAATACCTATGAAATAAGTGTTATTGTAATTTCCATTTTACAAATGGAAAGCATCAAAGCTGGAGTAGTTTAATAGCTTGCCCTAGTTCTCAACTGGAAGCTTGTAAAGGTTTTGAACCCAAGCAGTCTGGCTGCAGAATTAGTTCTCTTGAGCAGCATGCAATACATTTTGACAATATGGGTTTTGGTGTTTTTATATTTCTTGATGCCAAGGTCCCATAATCACTGATTGGGAAGGAAAACCTACCATTACCTGAACTCTCTGCAAGTGGACACTATCAACCAGTACTGAGTTCTAGACATCAAAAAGAGAAAAATAAAGGAGCTCTCACAATGAGACCCCTAGTGACTGAACAGTCCTGATATCTACAGTTTTGGGACATAGCTTTTTGACTCAGAGACCCCTTCTAGGAAAGCCCAAAGTATAGACTTTCTTTCCTAAAGGAAAACAGGGGTGGAAAGGCCTATTTGTTTATATGTTTATTGTGGTTTATGTGTTTACTTTCCCATTTCCTAGTGTTCCCCCTCTAGCATGTATAATTCATCCAAGATGGTACCTTTTCTGGCTTGTTTAGTTTTACATGCGCAGTTCTTAACCTAGTACTTGGAAAATCATAGGCATTCAATAGATAATTGTCCAAAAAAATGAACTTTGTCTGTAAGGAATTTTCTGGAGGCAGTAGAAAGTGAAATAGCATGAATATGTGGGAGTAAGGCCCAACTTTGTTTATAGTCTTGCTCTCCCATTTTATAGTAATATGACTGGAGTCAAACACAAGCAAGTTCTTTTCTGGCTCCCAATTTTATAGTAAAATAACCTTGTGCAAGTCACATAACCTTTCCGAGTCTGAAACTCTTCATGTGGGAAGTGGGGAATAAACACAGCACTGTTTTCAATAGCTAAGATTTAGAAGCAACCTAAGTGTGCATCAAATGATGAATGGATAAAGAAAATGTGGTACATATATACAATGGAGTGCTATTCCACCATAAAAAAAAAAAAAGGAGATTCTTTCCTTTGCTGCAACATAGATGGAACTGAAGATCATTATGTTAAGTGAAATAAGCCAGGCACAGAAACACAAACATCACATATGTTCAATTATCTGTGGGATCTACAAACCAAAAAAATTGAACTCATGAATGGAGGGTAGAAGGATGATTACCAGAGGCTGGGAAGGGTAGTGGGGGTTTGGGAATGAGGAGGTGAGAATTGTTAATGAGTACAAAAAACATTTAAAAAGAATGAATAAGACCCACTATTTGATTGCACAATAGAGTGACTATAGTCAATCATAACTTACTGTTACATTTTGAAATAAGTTAAAGTGTATAATTGGATTGTTCGTCACTCAAAGGATAAATGCTTGAGGGGATAGATACCCCATTCTCCATGATGTACTTATTTCACATTGCATGCTTGTATCAAGACATCTCATGTACCCCATAAATACATGCGTCTGCTATGTACCCACAATAATCAGGGATAATAATAATACATAGATTAGATTCCTTCTTGTCCTCCACAGCCCTCCTCCTTGATTGCTTTTTGTGACAACTATAATATGAGCACATACTAAGGTATCAAAAGCCTCTTGCTTTCTTACTCCTTCACCTGAGAAATAAAGTTTTTTAAACAATATACTCACATATATTTGGTAATCATCCTGCTTTAAAACATGCAGTAAATATAGATAAGAATATTTGTGCCATTTCAGTAAGTATAAAAGGGATATAGCACAGGATGCAGCATGCTATTTCATTTATGTAAAAAAAGGTGTATATCTCCATGGTAAAAGTGGCACTAATGGTAAGGATTGTGAATACTTTTCTTTCATTTTTTGAAAGTTTGTCCTTATTTTTAATACCTTCCACAATTAACACGGTGTTATTTTGTACACAAAAACACCATGCCTTAAGTTGTAGGGCTTGAGTAGTACAAAGCAGAGAGGAAAAGTCTTTATATAGGGTGGAGACTTTATTTTTCAATTAAATTCAGAGAGAAGATAAGGCAGATTTCACAGGAGCGGAGATTCAGATAATTTCCTTTATGCCTCCATAGGTCGTTTTCGAAAAGGACTGGAGATCAGGAAGTTGAAAACTCTGCCGAAATGTGGCATGTAAAGACCTAACAGAGATTTTTCTCTGCATAACTGGTGAAGTGACGCAGAAAATGAATGTTCCTTGGCATAACACAATCTGATAAATAATGGCCATTGCTAATGTGGGATGCAGGCACGACTCCCACTTCATTCAGGTATTCTCACCCTCTGTAATATATAGGCTCCTAGAAATATCCGTAGGGATTAGATTTCTGTGAATTCAATTGTGAAAGGAAGTCACTACATGAAGTCACTGCATAAAGTAATTGCAAAAGGAAGTCACTACATAAAGTAATGAAAATTTGTATGAGATAATTAGCTCCTTAGCTCCTCCTCTTTCATTCTAGTTTTGTTTCTCTCAATTTACTTTTTACTTTTTTTCCAGCTAATTCAATAAAATAGAATAATATAACATCAAATAAATATATTTGTGTATTATTAACCACGTATATCAGTATTTTTTTAATAGTTGTTTCATGTTCCATTGGGGATGTCTTAAAATTTTATTTAACAAATCCCGAAAAGCTCAATGTTTATTTAGATTGTTTCTGATGTTTATTATTCATAGCATTATACATTTTTTTTTTCTTTAGATGGAGTCTCACTCTTTCGCCCAGGCTGGAGTGCAGTGGTGTGATCTCAGCTCACTGCAACCTCCACCTCCCAGGTTCAAGCGATTCTCTTACCTCAGCCTCCTGAATAGCTGGGACTACAGGCACTGCCATCATGCCCAGCTAATTTTTGTATTTTTAGCAGAGACAGGGTTTTACCATATTGGCCAGGTTGATCTCGAACTCCTGACCTTGTGATCCACCTGCCTCAGCCTCCCAAAGTGCTGGGATTATAGGCGTGAGTCACCATGCCCGGCCTATACATTCTTTTAGTTATGGATTTGAATACATCCATAAGCTATATGTTTTGAAAGAATATATGTTTCTGAGACTCTAGTTACATGATGCCAAATTGTTTTGCAGAAATGTTACACAAGTTCCATCGGCAGCAAAAGAAAGTTTGCATTTCTCACCAACCAATTTTGGCTATTATTTTTTTAAAAAGATAATGTGACAGCTAAACATGATCCCTAATAGTAGAAGAATTTCCATTTCCTTTATTTCTAGTATGAAAGCTTTTCCTAAAGTGTTTACATAACTTTGCTGTGCTTTTCTGTTCCTATAGTGGATCACAGTACAAACTTGGGAGGCAAAATTGCTCATTGGAATGTATAGTATTCCATTTGTCAGCTGAATCATCTTGGGAAAGTTGCTTAACTTCTCAGTACCTTATAAAATAGCAATAATAATAGTAACTAATCCAGAAGACTGATATTAAGATTATATTAAAAATATATAACATTATTGGAATCAATGATTAGAAAATAGAAGGTGTTCGAAAAATACAAACTTGTATTATTTTTCAGAGTTACCCATTTGGTGCCCTTTTCTGGTCAGTGTTCCTTAAGAGAATCATTGATAAACTGTGCAGAATAGAGAGGAGAATGTTTCAGGATGACATAAGGTCTAGAAAATATGAGCCATGAACAGTAGATAAAAGCTGATGTAGTGTTTTGAATATAGAAGACTTGGTGTGATACAGAAGCGTAAGATATTTTCAGATATATGAAGGGATTTACACAGAAGAGGGAACAGATAATCTCCTAGAGATTCCACAAGGCTGAGTTAGGACCAAGAAGCAGATTTTCGAATAATTTTCTAATAATAGGAATGTAGTGGGCATCTTTTTTTTTTTTTTTTTTCCTGTCCAGTACCCATTTCTCCTACTGCTGGAAACAATAAAATCCTGATTTATCTGTGAGACCAGTTGTCTCCCACTCTAAATTCAGGTGCTCTGAGTGGGATAAACTATTTCCAGTTTGGGCACTTTACTAAGGCCTGACTAATTCATTATTTTATCCCCTTGACACTGTTAGTGGCTCAGGAATTGAAACATAATAATTATCAGTCCAATGAGATTCAAGTTCTGGATTTTGCTGAATCTTTGTTTCTGAAGTGGGAAGCATGTAAAACTGGAGCTGTCAGCAACCATCTTGCCGACATCCCAGAGAAGGTTGTTGGAGAGTGAACCCAATAACAAAAAGCCCTGTCCCTGATGATACTGTTTGAGCCCCTGAATCCAGCTTCGCATGAAGGCACACTTGGTATCCCCAGTTATATCAGTGTTTGAATTTCAATGAGTTGTACTTCTATCACTTGGAACTTAAGGAATTGTGGATTATTCGAGACTAAGAAAGTTCTTCATCATTTTAGGTGCTCAAGCTAAGGATGGATGAGATCACTCTGAGGTATTGTTAGCAGTTATTAATGCTTCAGATAAGGAATAAAACCAGACCTCTGAATGTGTTTCCCATACTAAAATTCTGTGAGAGTTTTTTTCTTTTTTTTTTTTTTTCGTTAGTTTGGAGCTTTCCCCAGTTAAGTGCAGGTAGCTGGATGGTTTGTCTGAATTTATATTGGAAAATATATCTGTCCGTCTGGAAATCCTAGTCATTTTAGCTAAGACAGGGGTGTCAAATATCTTTCATTTGCCACTGAAGATTCACCCTGCACCCTTTTCCATCTCACCCTGTGCCTTGGAAGGGCTAACCATGTGTCAGTTACATCAGTGGGTTCTCTTTCCCTCTGACTTATGTCAAGAGCTGGTAAGAGATTGGAGGCCCAAAGAGTGTGGTGCTGATGTGCCTTTCTCTGGGTCCATCCCTGTAGCATCACCATGGCCTGACTGCTTCCCTTAAGCAAAGCTTATAGTGCTTTTAGGTGAGTCTTTCCACACGGCTCTCTCAATTTCTAGGTTTTGGTAAGCACTCCCTTACCATGTCCTTTCATACCTAGGAATGCCAATGATGCAATTCCCTGCTTAAACCTATGACTCTGTTTAAATGACCTAATTTGCATTTGCCATCAGTTTTTTTCCTAGGGTCCTGGATGATACAGAAGTATCTTTGGCTTGTCATCTGAGATTACAGTGTTCAAAGACTCAGCTGCCGGATCCTGGCCCAAGAAATCTAGCCATGTTACAAAGTGATATGCCAGCACTGATAGCTCTTAAAAAAGCCATTTATAATGCAGCTTGAAGTTGTTGATAATTAATCAAATATATCATGGTAAAAATAATTAATCAAACCAGTAAATAATCATGCTAAAAAGTTAATGTTGGAAACTTCTTGAACATATATGTTTTATGTTTTTTTAAAATCTATACTGAGTCTTGGATAACTGTCACTCTCAGTGTTTATGTAGAGATGTTATTAAATAGGGTCCCAGGAATCATTTAAACAAGACTATGAAGAGCACGAATTGCTGGTTTATTAAGTTGAACATTTTATATCTTATGGAGCTAGTGCATATATTGATTGAAAGTATGGCCTTGGATGTCAAAGACACCTGCATTTGATTCCTAAATTACGTACTAACGAGCTGCATGCCCTTGAGAAATTAAATAAGTTTTGTAAACTCTACTTCTTCATGTGTAAAATAAAGGTTCGAATACTATTTATTATGCATTGTATATAAAGTGCAGTAACACTAAGTGATCAATTAAATGTTAGCTATTATTATCAGTATCATTGTGACTGCTGTCATGTTTTCTCCATGAATAGGCATCATTTTACCATCTATATATAAGGCTTATAAATTCAGAAGTCTATAGGGGCAGTAGGTAATGTATATGAGTGAAGACAGGTAGGCATAAGAAATCATTTTGCCCTCTTAATCTCCTCTTTATGGTCCTTTTGATAGTGATATCGAGAGTGATGTTTCACTGCTCTAAGGAAAAATACCATGTAAGCATAATGACAAACAGCAAGTGACCCTGGGCCTAGTTTTTCAGGAAGGGGAACAGTAACATTCCAACTCCTGGTGCACATTATCTTGTAGGAATGTGGTTCAAGTATCGGCAGATTTTTCAAGAGAAAAAGACTATTTCAAGATTATTTAGAAAATTTGGATTTTTATGTGAACCATATAAATTTTAAAAATATTGTCTTAATGTTTTTTAAGACCATGTCAGGAGAATAAAACACATCTGTAGACTAAATTGAGAGCATAAGTTACCAGTGTGAGTTCTGACCTAGGGGATTAAAATTGCCTGGTTCTCTTTAGTCATCTGTTCTAGTCTACAGAAAGCAGGGAAAAGAGGGTTAATTCAGCATACACATAATTTTCTTCTGTGATAGAGTTCAGGATAAGACAGCCCTTGAGAAATTAGTGTTGGATTAAAATAGAATTTCTCTTCCTTCCCCTCCCCTGCAGTTCCTAACACTGTGTCCCTGGTCCCAACAATGACAAGTGAAGAAGAGGAGAGAGGACAGCAGTGAACAGATCCTCAAGGGTAACAGGTTCTCTTTGCAAAGAAGCTAAGAAAGGAAAATAAAGAAGGACCTGGAAAACTTAGTTTCACTTATCTTTTAGTTATCACAGTTAAAGAAAACTATGCTAATGGCGGTGGGTGAGGGGCAGGGGGAAGAGATCCTGGCCTGACCTCCTTTCTTGTTTTGTTTTTCCATTTGCCTGTGGGCTTCATTAAGTATTCAAGGTACAAGCTGGTCTTGGGAAGCTTGAAATTAGCAGGGAAATCAGAAAGCCATCCCCAAAATAGGCGCCCTACAACATGTACATAGTTATTCCTTCTTAAGGAAATACTTGGGGTGAAGAAGCATGGGGTCGGAATCTGATGTCCTTGAAGCCCTTCAACATCCCCAAAAGGATTGAAAATTATCCAATAATGGGTTTGCAGTGGAAATTGGTAGGAGGATGGAGTGCCATCAAATTCCAAGTTCTTGGGAAGGATTTAATTTTCTTCAATGCCCTTCACAGAGTTCATAAATTCTCTATTTAATATTTCTTTATACATTCCTTGTGCTCCACTCTCATTTTCACCTGGGCCTATTCAGTCATTCAGTTATTTAATGAATCTTCCATTCATTTAGTTTTTATTAAGTGAATATTATGTATGTCCTAGACACTATGCCAGGCACTAGGGATATTATTGAAACCAAGAAACTGTATAGGGGATGAGAGAAATTTTAAATAACTGCCCAAATAATTACTGACAATTCCAATGGGAATGGGAGTACAGCCTTTATGATTCCTCCTACCTCATTTGATATACAGTTTATTTAAATTTTCCACAACTTTGTGAGTCCAGAATCAATCAGTCTTATAAACAATGCTTTATGTTTAAATATGTCTTCTTTAATTTTGGACTCAGAATGGCTGGATTTAAATCCTGGCTCTTTCATATTTACCAGCTGTGTGAGTTTGGCCACATTACTTAACTTTTCTGTACCTCAGTGTATTTATAAGATGGGATTATTATAATACCTGAATTATAATAGCATTGAGCCAATAAAAGAGAAAATAAAATGAGCTTGGCACAATGTCTGTCTCATAGTTAATGCTCATTATAATAGCTTCTAATAATGACATTAATATAAGTAATGTGTTGTATTAATATTCAACTATTGACTTAGGTATGTAGATTATAGTGAAAAAAACACTCTAAATCTAGGCAGATTTATACTGCATGGAAGACTGGGATAATAATTGAAATTACAAACAACAAAAAAGCAAAAATAGGTAAGAGGAGGGGAGTTGTGGTTTGAATTGTTTAAATTAGCTGTGATTTCAGAGTAGTCACTCTGCCATCATAATTTTTCTATGAATTTCATTACTCCTTGAAAAAAATCAGGTCCAAGGTTTTCATGAAAATATAAATACTTGCTTAAAATATATATTTGATTTATCCAATATTGACAACTAGTTCTAAGCTGCTGAGTATATTAGATAGGGCTATGGGATGCAATATTACTTAGACAACTATTGGTTTCAAGTGGCAGAAACTAAACATGAATTAGGTTTTCAGGGGGAAATTGGCATCAAGAAGAGTAGGACTTGATCAACATTTCTCATTCTCTTGTTCTTTTCTCTGGTGATCTCTGTGCTTCAGCTTTTTAATTTCTTCTACAGATGAATATTCTCTTTACGGCATGGAACTTGTCCTCATGTTACCCCCAGTTTAGGGAGAGTTTCCACAACCCTAGCTTGATTTTGAAAAAATCCTGGGCAAGGAGTCTGGTTGGCACTGCTTAGGTCACATGCTCACACACTGTGGCAAAGGATGGAGGGATGCACTAAGATACTGTTACCTTCGGTCAGTACCCTCCCCTCTAACCAGGGACTTGAGTGTATCACCAGAAGTAGTGATGTGAAATTGAGTGTATGTAGCACAAGTTTGAAAATTTTGTGAAGCAGTCAGCCAACCCAGTTTGTATCCACTTCATGGGAACTGGAAAGAGGTTAATAATCTTTCCTTACATGTATTGCTCCATAGCATGTGATGATTGTTAGATTTATTCTAAAGGCATTTGGGATATAATGATTTTTTAGAAGTTTTACTCCAAGTTCACTTTTTACTCTAAGTTCACTTTTTTCACTTCATGTTTACAAAATTAGAGTTCATAATTTTTCAATGTATAGCCTAGTCTGATTTTTTTTCACAATGTCTTGTTAGTCCCTTAATATCTATACAGATAATCCTGGCAACTTCAAAAGGGACTGTAAGCATTACCAACGTTTAAAAAATATGTGTACTTTATTGTTAAGAATAAAATCCTGAGGGGAGAAATAAAAGTGCCATGTTTTTTATCTTTATAATTCCATAAAAATATATGCACAAAGTGTTCTTTAAATGGGGTGAGGATGAAACATACAGGTCACTATGGCACATAGTGAGATATAAATTGATATATACTCCTCTCTTCCATACCTTTTTCTCTGAAAAATGTTAAGACATTTCAGATCCAGTTTGTATGCAAATTCTTATACAACAGAATAGGTGTTTCACTCTGGGTTTCATACTGTGTAATTATTACAAGAAAGAAATCAGGTTTCTTAGACATTGAAAACTCAGACACATTTTATTTTTCCTGATAAAGAACTTTTTCACGTTTGTATACCCATTCTTCTCCTCTCAAATCTCTCCACACCTTAAACATTGTCTCTTTAATTTGGCAAATAGAAAAGAAAATCTCCAGTTTATTCAAAACTTATTTTCTAAATGTGTGATACTCATAAAAATTCATGGCAGTTAGATGCATATTACTCATTTAGGATATGACTACCTGATGTACACTATATTGTGATGAAAATTAAGTTGCTTGATGATGAGTTTCTATATTATAACATTGCAAGAAACATTTGGCTGATGAGAGGCTGTCTATCTTGAAACCAATTATGATTTTATTTTACAACCAGCTTTTACTATCATCTTTTAACTCTGGGGATGAAGCAATTAAATTTCAATTAAAAATCAAGAAGCTTTTGTCTCCAATGAAATGCTTTATTCAGAGAGAATTCATTAAATAGCTACTGTAAGTAGAACCCTGCACTGACAGAACTAGACTGAATGCAGAATAACTGTTATTACTCTAATGCCATTATTATCACAAGACCAATGGAAGATTTAGAATATCATAGCAAATATCTCCATAGAAAATGCAGTTGAACTGCACTGTTTATCAATATGATTTTAGATTTTATCAATTTTGTGAGTAATCTGAGAAATACAGAGAAGGAAAGTGGTTTCTCTAAAGTGACAAATGAGATTTACCTAGATTTTTTGAATCCCGAACTGCCCTGCTCACAATTTTCCACACATCAGTGGAAGAATGCTATTAAATTTTAAGAAAGACTTAAAAATAACTCTACTTTTCTGCTTTTTTAAAGAAAAAGCTGGAATGTACTCTGGCTTGTTGGTTGAAAGCAGATGCATTGATTTCTTTTTGAGCTTGGAATTCAACAAAAGGATGTCTTCTCCTTCTGTCGTGCTCAATGATACATTTAGGGTGCTTATTACATGTAGTGAAAATATTCATACAATGTTTAGGAAAAATCCCCAGACTCAGTTACACAAACATAAAATAAACTACCTTACTCATCAAAATAAAACAAAAACAAGCAAAAACTACAACAGTGAAAACCCTGAAATGGATCATTCGGCCAAGATAACTGTTGATAAACTGTTGATTACAGTTCAATATTAGAGTCTTTTGTGAGATTGCAATGAGTTTAGATTTTCCTTGTGTACATTTTGAACTGTTAGCCCAATGCATTCATGTCCATTTTGAAAAATGTCATTTGTAGGATATCAGATGGGTGAAATCAACTAGATTGCAAACTCCTTCGGGACAAGGAGAATGTATAATACATACTTGTAACCCCTGTTAGCATGATGTCTTGCTCATGATTAATATTTAGATGTAGGGTGCCAAATGAATGAATCAATAAGTGAATATGTAAAATAAACATATTAATCAAAGAAATGAAGTTAGTTCAGATTTGGGGTTGGTTAAAAATAAGAACAAATATGAAAAATTTGATGAATCTGAGTCCTTAAGTTGGTCTTAGAAAGCAGCTTTATGAATGACAGGAGCTAAAACTACCAGAGTTCTATAGGTAATGAACACCCAGACAATCAAACCCTCTAAAACTCTGGGTTGGAACTAACTCTACATTTCTTATGCAGGTGCCCATGTGCAGCCATTTCCCAAATTGGTGCTCTGAGACACTTTTTTTCTATGGCATTAATCTGTAAGCAGTATAGGAAGGGTACCAGGCTTTGGTAAATTTGGAAACAGTGAGCTAAATGCAAATAAACATAGTTGTACAAGCCCCTTCATTTCTGACTTATAATCTCTAAAATATTAATATATAATGTAAATCTCTGGGAGAAAATAGAGATAGTCTTTTCCCAAACTTATTTGAATATAGAATTGTTTGTTATATTTGTTACAGAATTGTTTTGTTTTATGATGCATCCACTAATATTTCCTAAACTTATATTTATGTGAAACATAATTTGAGAAACCCTGGTCTAGAGAATTACAAAAAGCTAAATCTAGCCATGTGGCAAATTTATCCACTTTTGAAATAGCATATCAAATAGATAAATTAATGGATAGTGCAATTAGCATGAAGATAATGAGGGTGATGCTGATTATGAATAAAACTTACTGAATGTTTACTATCTGCTAAGCACATGGTCTTATCTCATTTAACTTTAATGAATCCCATTAAGATAGTTCAGGATTGAGAGACTATATCAGAGATTTGATTTACTCATCCAAGGGTTGAGCAGATCTGAGGTTAGCTAGATCTTAGTCCATATCACTATTCTGTATGCCTTCCTTTGAATTTTAGAATTAGCACCAGGCATAGTAGAAGTAGTGTTGAATAATAACCTCATTACTTCTTTTTACTCTTTAGTGTAAGTAGAGGTAGCAAAATTATCAACCACATATTTATTTAGTATATTTAAGAATTCTTAACAATTTGCATATATGTATACCTATGGCATATATACATATGTATATGAGTGTATATAATTGTGTTCATCAATCCGGTTTTTTTTTTTTTTTTTTTTTACACAGAGTCTTACTCTGCTGCCCAGGCAGGAGTGCAGTGGCAGTGATCTTGGCTCACTGCTGCAATCTCTGCCTCCCGGGTTCAAGTGATTCTCCTGCCTCAGCCTCCTGAGTAGCTGGGATTACAGGTGCCCTCCACCACGCCCGGCTGATTTTTGTATTATTAGTAGAGCTGGAGTTTCACCATGTTGGCCAGGATGATCTCGAACTCCTGACCTCAGGTGATCTGCCCAGCTCAGCGTTCCAAAGTGCTGGGATTACAGGCATGAGCCACCGTGCCCGGCCACAGTTTCCTTTTTAATGCTCAGATTGCCCCAGCTGAGATCTCTTTCCAGTCATCTCTTCTATTCTTTTTTAAAAAAACCCAGTTAGTTTGTAAAAACTTTCTTACCTTTAGGCAGAAGTTGTCCCAAGTATATCTACACCTCCTCTTCTTCTGGCCTGGAATTAACTCGTTCTCCAAGGAACTCATTTTGTTTTAAAATGAATGGTGTTTAGAGACTGAAATATTGGTGCTGGGATAACAGTGCCTCTAGAGTCTTTTAATGGACCAAGGCAAGAAATATGTGAAAGGGTGTATGTGTAAAAAAAAAATCATAAAATATATTTATTTTCAGTTTGTACTCAGTTTCTTTGATTTTACACTTGTGTATCTCTTTCTCTTATTTTGAAGATCCTTGATTTCTAGCAATATTAACATAATTGTTTATTTACATTTTTATACAATGTTTATAAAATATTCTTGGGGCCAGCCGTGGTGACTCACACCTGTAATCCCAGCGCTTTTGAGAGGCCAAGGTGGGCGGATCACCTGAGGTCAGGAGTTCAAGAGCAGTCTGGCCAACATGGTGAAACTCCGTCTCTACAAATATTTAAAAATAATAATAATAATTAGCTGGGCATGATGGCAGGTACCTATAATCCCAGCTACTCGGGAGACTGAGGCGGAAGAATCGCTTGAACCCGGGAGGCCGAGGTTGCAGTGAGCCAAGATCGTCTAATTACACTCCAGGCTGGGCAACAGAGAAAGACTCCTTATCCAAAAAAAAAAAAAAAAAAAAAAAAAAAAAAAAAATTTCTTATGTTACATTTAAATATACTAAATAACTTTTGTATTTCTTTTTGTCCTTTGTATGTATCTCACTATGTATATTCAGTTTAAAATGCTGTATTTTAAAGGTACACAAAATGATTATTTCATGTGTGTTACTATAACTTTTTTGTTGAGTATTTCATGGTGTTTTAAATATATAAAATATTTAAGTGGTTAAAGAGTAAAGACTACGTGAAATGGTACTCTCAGGCAATTTTCATTTTCTTCCCTGTTCTCTTCACCCCAACTCTCACCTCCTATAGGTAACCATTTTTTATTAGTTTTTGATTTATATTTTCACTGATGCTTTTTTTCCAGCAGAAACATATATGCATGCATATTATCTCCTCCCTTTTCTTACACAACATTCAGCCTAATAAACACCCCTCCTTATATCTTGCATTTTTCACTTAAATGTATATTGCAGAGTTCAATGTCAGTACATAGAAATCTTCCTCATTCTTTTTACAACTGCATAACATTCTGATCTGTGTTAACAAATTAATAAGCATTTGTTTGTTTCCGGTCACTTGCTATTATAATGTTACAAAAAATAACCCAAACATAATTCATTTAATACTTTTACTTGTATACCTTTAGTATAGATTTCCAGAAGTGGTACTGCTATCTAATTTTGTTAGATATTGCCAGATTTCCTTCATAGAAAAGTTTTATACTCCTATCAGTTATGTCTGCGAGTACCTGTTTCTTTGTATTGGCTTGGGCTGCAAAAATAACACTCCAAAACTTAGTCACTTGAGACAACCACCATTTAAATTAATTAGTTCATAATATTGTGGGTGAGTAATTTAGGCTAGGGTTAGCTGAACAGTTCTTTTCTCAGCTGGGCTCTGTCCTGGGCCTAAGGTCAAATGCAGATCAGTATCTTTATCTATAAGATGGAGATCATAAAAGTACCTCACTCAAAGGGTTTTTGAGAGAATTAAACGAGATAATTTAGGTGAAGTTTCTGGCACGTAATAAGTACCAGGCTCAAAAATGTTAGCTACAATATGGATCAGTGACCTAAATGTAAGAGCTAAATCCATAAAATAATGAGAAGACATAGTGGTAAATCTTTATGACCTTAGATTTAGCAATGTATTTTTAGCTATGTCACCAAAAGCATGAGAAAAAAAAAAAAAGAAGAAAGAAAAAAATGGATTTATCTGACTGCATTGAAATTAAAATATTGTGTATATCAAAAGACATTATAAAGAAGGTAAAAAGAAAACCTACAGAATGGAAAAGGTATTTGCAAATCATATATCTGATCAGCTTTTATTTTCTATAATATATTTTAAAAACCTTTACAATTCAACAACAAAAAGACAAATAACCCAGTTTAAAAATGACCAAAGGACTTACAGATATTTCTCCAAATGAATGCATGAACAAGATGCTCAACATCATTAGTCACTAGGAAAATGCAAATCAAAATCACAATGAGGTACTACTGCATACCTACTAGAATGTCTACTATAAAAAAAATAGAAAATAACAAATATTGGTGAGGATTTGGAGAAATTGGAGGCCTCGTACATTGTGAATAGGAATGTAAGCTGGTTCAACCGCTGTGAAAAACAATTTGGTGGTTCCTCAAAAAGTTAAACATAGGATTACCCTACAATCTAACAATTTTACTCCTAGAATCATGCCCCAAAAGAATTGTAAACAGGTACTCAGACAAGTACATAGCACACACATCTTCACAGTAGCACCATTTACAGTAGCCAAAAGGTGGAAAATGCCCAAATGTATATCAAATAATGGATAAACAAATTACTGAATATTCATACAATAGAATAATATTTAACCATAAAAATGAAGAATTAATATATGCTACAATATAAATGGACCTTGAAAATATCATGTTAGGTGCAAGAAGTCAGACAAAAAAGGTTACATATTCTATGATTCATTTTTTGTGAAATATCCAGAATAAATAAATCCATAGTGACAGAATGCAGATTAATGGTTGCCAGGGGCCTGGAGGAGCAGGGAATGGGGAGCAACTGCTTAATTGGTATGGTATTTATTTTAGGGTGATGAAAATGTTTTAGAAGTGGATAGAGATGGTGATTGAACAGCATTGTAAGTGCAGTAAATGCCACTGAATTATTTACTTTAAAATAGTTAATATTATGTTATGCAAATTTCACTTAAATTAAAAAATAAAAAATTAAAAGTAAGAGGAAGAGAGTGGAAAGTGTTATAGGTGAAACATATCTTCCATGATTTGACAATTGTTGAAGCTGGCTAATGGGTATACAAAGGCCCATTATACTAGTTTGCATATTTTGTATATTTTTAAAACTTTTCATAAAAAAATAGAAATAAGAATAACAAACATATATTAGCAGCAGTTTGATTCTGCACCTAATATAGTTTTTGCCTATACTAATTTACACATTGCAGAACAAATTTTAGTGGTAGATATTTTCTTTATTTTCTATCTTTAACTCACGCGTATTGCCTTTATAGGATTTTGTAAAAGGGGCTAACCACATCCACCCTTCAAGCAATTTCTCTTGCCTTAACCCATCCAAATAATTAAGAAATAAATGTCTCATTCTCAGAAGCTATATTGTGCTAATTTTTTCCCCTTAAATCTATAGAGGTAAGGCTCTGAATCTGGGTATCCTGGCAGTACTAGACAACTTGAAATATGTGCAACATACGTGTTTCTGTATTCCATACCTTTTGTGTGTGAAGGGGGTTCATAGCTTCCATCAGATTCTTGAACAGGCCTGTGATCTTATAAAAACCTAAATACCTCAGCAAGCATGAGAAGAAGAACTGTACATGATAGAGTATCAAGATACAGTTGTAAATGACAGCAAACTCAATTTAACATGGATTAACAATTGAGAGACATATTGGCTGAGGTAACTGACAGAGAGGTGGTTCAGCTTCAGTCGTGGCTTCTTCTTAGGGCTCAAACAATGTCATCAAGACTGGTTTTTGTTCTTTTCTTCTCTCAGGTTTGTGTTCATCCCCCTGACTCTCTTTTCCAGCTTTCTTTATGTGAGTATTAAAGAATCAAATATCCTCTCTTGACTTACAGGATAAGATAATGCCCACCCACACCGCGAGGCTGTGAGTAGGGAAGGGTGGGTCCTCAAAGGAAACTCTGTTACCAAAAGGGAAAAAAATGGATGCTGGATGCGCAAATATAACAAATAATTAGTAAGAATGCTAATAATGAATCTTCATATGGATAGCAAAGTAAAGTTAGATTCCCTTATGTTTTCACAGAGAGAAAACACATCCAGGTTTTTTCACATTTCTTGACATCTGGGTTTGCCTTGATTAGGAAGACTGGGATCTAATAGCAAGAAGGTATTTTGAAGGGAGAATAAAGTGAAGAACTGGGCTAGGGCAAGAGCTGGGGAATCTGCCACTAGCGTTAGCTTTGGTGAAGGGGCCAAGAAGAAGGGCACATCATTCCAACTGAAATTCGTGACCTGATCAGCAAAGGGAGAAGAGCAGGGAGTCAGTCAGGAGTAGAGGCCCAGGAACAGCTCACAGGATGAAAGGCAGAAAGAAGGGAGAGCTACACTTAGAAACAGGTGGTGAGAGTCACAGGATATATTCTTTTAGTGGACATGATCATCATAATAAAAATAATAATCGCTTACTAAGCATTTCCTATGTTCCAGACACTGCCCTTGTGTGTATTATCTCCACTATAAACTCCTACGAGGTGGGCATTATTACCCTCATTTAATTTGTGAAAAGGATCATTATGTTTACATTACTTGCCCAAGGCCATGGTGTCTGATTATCACTAAGCTCATTCCCCTTGCCACTTCCATTGCAGAATGGCTCCGTGGGACCAAAGAATTCACTGTACTGACAGAACGTTGCTTTAAAAACATGAGATATTATAGCACAAGCTAGAATTAACATTTTTCTATGTGATGAACACTGTGCTAAGAGCTGCATAAGCATTACATAATTTTATCCCTACAAGAATCCTATCTGCACTGACCAATGAGCAAGCTATGATTTCCCAGAGTCGCATAGGGAATCTGACCTAAGAATGTGTTTTCATTGTCACTCGCTGATTACAGGATAATCGGAGTGAGAAGAAAATCTACAAAATGGGAGAAAATATTTGAAAACTACACGTTTGACAGAGGATTAATACCTAGGATATACAAGGAACTCAAATATCTCAAGTGCAAAACAAAAGCAAAACAATTCTTTATTTTATTTTATTTTATTTTTTTTTGAGACAGAGCCTTGCTCTGTCACCCAGGCTGGAGTTGCAGTGGTGCAATCTTGGCTGACTGCAACCTCCACTTCGCAAATTCATGCCATTCTCCTGCCTCAGCCTCCCAAGTAGCTGGGACTACAGGCGCCCACCACCATGCCCAGCTAATTTTTTTTTTTTCTATTTTTAGAGAGATGGGGTGTCACCATGTTAGCCAGGATGGTCTTGTTCTCCTGACCTCGTGATCCACCCGTCTCGCCCTCCCAAAGTTCTGGGATTACAGGCTTGAGCCACTGCGCCTGGCTGAAACAATTCATTTTAAAAATGGGCAAATAATCTGAACAGATATTACTTAAAAGAAGACATCTAAATGGCAAATTAATATATGAAAAATGCTCAACATCACTAATAATCAGAAAAATGCAAATCAAAACCACAGTGAAGTATCATCTTATTCCACTTAAAATGACTAATAACAAAAAGATGAAAAATAAATGCTGGAGAAAATATGGGGAAAAGAGAACCCTTGTACGGTGTTGTTGGTGATGTGAACTAGTACAGCCACTATGAAGAACAGTTCTCAGAAGACTACAAACAAAACTATCATATGATCCAGCAATCTCATTACTGGTTATTTATTCAAAGGAAAGGAAATCAGCACATCAAATACGTATCTGTACCTCATGTTTATTGTAGCACTATTTACAATAGCCAAAATATGGAATCAACCCAAATGTCCAAAAACGGATGAATAGAGAAAGAAAATGTGGCAATATATACACAATGGAATACTATGCAGTCATAAAAAGAATGAAATCTTGTCATTCATGACAACATGGATGAGATTGGAGGACGTTATCTTAAGTGAAATAAGCTAGGAACAGAAAGTTAATCACTGCATGTTCTTATATGTAGAAGCTTAAAGTTGATCTCATGGGAATTAAAGAGTAGAATAGAGGGTACTAGAGGCTTGGAGGGTAGGGGGAAAGGAAGGATGGGCATGGATTTGTTAAAGAATACCCAAAATTACAGATAGATAGGAGGAATACGTTTTAGTGTTCTATTGTACTGTGGGATGACTATAGTTAACAATCATGTAATATCTTCAAAAAGCTAGAAGAGAGGATTTTGAATATTCCCAACACAAATAAATAATACATATTTGAGGTGATGGGTATGCTGATTACTCTGATATGAACACTATGTATTGTATTTATCAAAACTTTGCTATGTGCACTGTAAATATGTAAAATTATTACGTGTTGATTAAAAAACACTTCGAATAATTCTCATTATAGTAAAATTTGGGGGCTATATTTTATCTTTACATACAAGAGATCATTGTACAGTGATCTCACTCCATCAAGCATGCATGTTATCAGGGTCTGTGGAAAGAAAATGTATAAAATGCTTTTAACTTGGTGAAAAGATGAGAACAGTTCTGGTTTTTATTTTGCCCTGAGCTTTTCACTGACTTCTCTTTATTAAATTTCTCCCCTGATGTCAAAAGTTTGATGTTTTCCTCCTTGTTTATTTCACTTCTCAGAGATGACTTTGATACTGATATGTGATTTGATTCCATTAGCTGAAGTTTCCCTGGGTTTTTGATTGGTGCTGTGTCTAAAGTTCTGGGGATAAGCATCAAAGACAACGGCTTTATTTTTACATGCCAGGGAGGAGAAAATCAATCTTCATCCCTTAGGGACAGAACTTCTGGTGTCAAAAGTCCTTCCATCCTTCCAGTACCTTCTTATCACTGGCATCCTTTAGCAAGGTAAAAAGGCAATACAGACCATTGTGTGTAAATACTATGAGATAATATTATTCATAATAATAATAATATATTCTTTCAAAAAATAATTATTGAGCATACCCTATATTCCAGGCTTTTGGAATGCATTAGCAAACAAAATACTCAGACAGTTTTAATTCTAGCATGTAGACCCAGATACAAAATAATAATAACAAACATAATAAGTAAATTTAAAAATATATATAATGCATAGTATTAAGTTCATTTAAAAAGGGGGAAAAAGTAAAGCAAAATAAAAAAATAGAAAATATGGGATAGGAGCTGGCTGTAGTATTAAATGAGCTGGGCATTGTAAGCATCGTTGAGAAGGTGAGATATGAATAAAGATTTTAGGGGGCGACGAGAGAGTTGCAAGTGTAAAGCTAGAGGAATAGCATTCCAGGTAGAAGGATAGTCAGTGCAAAGACCCTGGGGCAGCCATATGCCCAGCAAGTCTGGGATTTGCAAAGTGGCCAACATAGCAGAGGCCAAGAGAGAAGGAGGATACCAGAAAAAGATGAGGCTGGAGAGATAGCAGGAAGCTAGACTGCACAGGCTTTGCAGGCCATTGTAAGGACTTTGGTCTTTATTTTGATTAAAATAAGGTTTTGAGCAGACATGAGTATTATTCCATAATTTTTAAAATAAATCATTCTGAGATTAGATTGAAGGATAGCAAAGGTAGAAGCAGGAAAATCTGTTATTAGATTGTTATAGAAATCCAAGAGATGGTTCAAATCAGGTGATAGCAATGAATATAATAAGAGATCAAGTTCTTCACAATTTCCTGACATATCTGATGTGAACTGTGCCAAACAGTGTGATTATCAATGGAGATGGGAAAGGCTGTGAGTAGAACACTTTTGGGAGAGAGATCTGGAGTTCCCTGAATGCATTTATTTATTCATTCATCCATTCATTTTAATTCATTCAATAACTATTCATTAAGTATTATGTTCCAAGCATTCTCTTACTAGTTTTCACAAAAAAGTAGTGAATGCAGATGAGGAAACGGAAGCTCTGAGAGTTTAAGCTGTTTAGCAAAGATCATTCTGCTTGTAATCAGCAGCATTGTATTTCCAACCTGAGTCTTCTCTGTTTTTACCTCACTCACTTGCCTGCAGTCTATCACATGTGGCTTGAATGCATGACAGAACCAAAGAAAAATGAGAAAACGATAGTTTATTTATATGTTACTAAATACGGGAAATACTTTACTGCAAATTTAAAGACTTTTCTCTCATGTCCTAATCTTTCTGTAAAATACTGGTAACCCTCCCTTTCCCCATTATTTTTTAAGGCCCTTAAAATATCCCACTGATAACTCTAGGTATAAATGACTGTATGTTCTGCTATTTGGAAGATATATCAGAAAGACACTTGTCAAAGCCTCCAAATATGTAGGTATTTTCCCAACAATTAAAATATTATGAAATATAACATCATTCATTTATTCATCAAGGAGGTAAAACAGCAGTGAGAACCCAAGGTATGCAAAGAGTCAAGGTTTCCCATGATAAAAAAACAAAGATAAAACAAAAGACAATTTTTTCTTAAGTTTCAATACTAGAAATTATATCCCTCTGGATACAAACCATAAGATCAAAGGCAATACTCTTTCTTCTGAGAGCACTTTTCACAGCTGAGTGGGAAGCTCCTCCAGCCCTCAGGCCTTCCTACTCTTTCCTGCCTCTCAGAAGGGAATGTGGCACCCCTGACGCTTTCCTCTGTGCCTCTATGCCCTTGTTTAGGTCTTCATTAATGCTCCTTTTAGTTTTGATTGTCTCGTTTGCTTGAAACAACTCACACATTGGAAAGGAAAAAAATCTCCTTCCACCTTTATGTTTACACCTTTTAATTTTCAATTTTGGGTAGCTATTTAATAGCTCATTTTTCTTGGACATAACCGGCAGTTGGGATTTTGAGGCTGTTCTGGGGTTTTTAATGTTTCCATAAAGATGTCCTGCTTGTGGTATGCGTAGTTGGCGAACTTTATTTTCTATTACATGTGAAAAAACTAGCACTCCCTTTATCTATCCATGATGGTACATTTGTTCCCCTATGTGCAATTTTGAATTTAATACAAAGAATAGAGCACACAGCTATGAGAAACAAAGATGTGCTTACAGCATGATCTCACTCTTCCCCTCACTGCCAATGCTATCTGAAGAGGAAACAGGAGACATGGAATGGGAGGTGAGGGAGAATGAGTCACTAATATGAGACAAGCAGAACTCATGAACACTCAGGGATGCATAGGAAAATAACAGCTATATTCATTATGTGTTCAGATAACCCGAGCTATAAATAAGATCTGGAGATTATAAAAAAAATGGCAGGTTTGGCTAAATCATAACTGTACTTTTCTTACTCTGGAAGATAGATGCAGGAGCAGATAGAGTCTTGACACATGGATTTCTTCCATAAACAGAGGAGCCGTTCTTTTGCAACAACAAGGGCATTATCTACCTTCCCACTGATCCTCAAATGACATTTGTGTAACTGCCCAAGAGCTTCTTCTGCCTGCTGCACAAATGCCTTGGCATTGCAGTAAAGAAAGACTTTACTAGACACCAGGCCAGCCACACCACATGGGAGACTCAAATTATCTCTCCTCTAAAACTCATAGGTTTGGGGTTTTTCAAAGGCAGTTTGGGGGAAGTAATGGGGGTAGCCAGGTAACGAGTGCTTGCTGATGATTTGTTGAGTCACAGATTAAATCATAGGGAATTGAAGTTGTCCTGCTGTGTGCTAAATTGCTTCTGGGTAGGGTCACAGGTACATGGTGGGTGGGTACAGGTAGAGCCATGAGTGTCAGACATACAGAAATCCTGAAAAGATATCTCAAAAGACAAATCTATAGTAGTGGTTTTATCTGCAGGAATAATTGGGGAGGTTGCATATCTTATAAACTCTGGAATAATGGTTGAAAATCCTTTATGTCTACTCCTTAGTAGGTCTCAGGCTCCTCTCCTCCTCCCAACCTGCTGGCCTCCCATTAGCCTTAAAAAGTCGTTGAGTTTGTGGGAAAGGTCTACTATTATTTAAACTATAGCCTAAATGTCTCTTAAAGTCAGCTTGGCCCCAAATCTCAGGGATAATTAAGGGAAAGGCAAGATGGGGATAGGTTAGTTCAGCTCACTGTTAAAACTTTTCTCATTGATAACAATTTTTGCAAAAGCAGTTATATTTGGCATTCATTCTTGCTTACCACTGTGATAGAATGCTTCTAGAAGTTGTTAGTGTCTTAAGATGGCTTATTTTCATAGTCTGAGAAACTCTAATTATTTTCAACCCTCCACTTTTGAATTAGTGATAAATAGGTAAGAATAAGTCTACAATTTTTATGATCTTCTAAGAAAAAAATTGATTGCTGAGAAACTAACTTACCTAGCAGTTTTAAAGACTTTAAACTTTTTGTTTTCATGCTAAAAAGGTAACACTTTAACTTCTTTCTAATAATTCAAGTAAGTTTATTCGTGTTCTATGGCTACCATAACCAATTACCATAAGCTTAGTTTTTAAAAATAAAACAAATTTATTATGTTATAGTTCTGAAAGCCAGAATTCTGATGTGGAGCTTACTGGGCTAAAAATCAAGGTATTGACTACATTCCTTTCTGTTGGCTCTAGGGTAATGTATTAGTCCATTTTCACACTGCTAATAAAGACATACCTGAGACTGGGTAATTTATTTTTTTATTTTATTTATTTTTATTATTATTATACTTTAAGTTCTAGGGTACATGTGCACAATGTGCAGGTTTGTTACATATGTGTAAATGTGCCATGTTGGTGTGCTGCACCCATTACCTCGCCATTTACATTAGGTATATCTCCTAATGCTAACCCTCTTCCCTCCCCTCTCCCCACAATAGGCCCCAGTGTGTGATGTTCCCCTTCCTGTGTCCAAGTGATCTCATTGTTGAATTCCCATTGTTCAATTCACTATGAGTGAGAACATGCAGTGTTTGGTTTTCTGTTCTTGCGATAGTTTGCTGAGAATGATGGTTTCCAGCTGCACCTATGTCCCTACAAAGGACACGAACTCATCCTTTTATATGGCTGCATAGTATTCCATGGTGTATATGTGCCACATTTTCTTAATCCAAGACTGGATAATTTATAAAGGAAAGAGGTTTAATTGACTCACAGTTCAGCATAGCTGGGAGGCCTCAGGAAACTTACAATCAGGGCTAAAGGGGAAGCAAACACATCCTTCTTTACATGGCAGCAGGAAGGAGAAAATACCAAGCAAAAGAGTGGAAAGCCCTTTCCTTATAAAATCATCAGGTTTCATGATAACTCACTTATTATCATGAGAACAGTAGCATGGGGGTAACCATCCCTATGATTCAATTACCTCCCATCGGGTCCCTCCCATGACACGTGGGGATTAAATAAACCACAATTCAAGATGAGATTTCTGTGGAAACACAGCCGAGCCGTATCAGGTAGAATCTGTGTTCTTGCTTTTGCCAGGTTTAAGAATCCACTGCATTCCTTTGCTCATGACCTCACCCATCTTCAAAGTCAGCAATGGTCTGCCAAATCTTTCTCACATCCCATCACTCTGACCCTGACTCTTCTGCTTCTCTCTTCCACATTCATGAACCGTTGTGATTACACTGGGCCAAAATGGATAATCCAGGATAATCTTCTTATTTTAAGGTAAGCTGATAAACAACCTTAATGCTGTCCTCAGCCTGAATTCCCCCTTGCCATGAATATTACATGAATATTTAACAAAATACATTCACAGGTTCTAGGAATTAGGACATGGACATGTTTGGAGACCATTATTCTGCTTACCACAATAGATCATTTTGGAGAATCAGTATCAGATAGTACTGAATTAGCCCTGTCATTAGAAACTACATGTGTTTCTACCCTGGAGCCTTGTCCTCTGTTTATAATAGATATAACAGTGCTAGTTTCTGACAGCACTCTCTCATTGAGGCCAGGTCCATCCTTCTTAACAGAAAGTTCTAAGCATACTTTAGCAACTGACCAAGGTTATTACATGAGATGAATCATTTTGCTACTTATGTTCAAAATTGTTTTATTTCCTCTCAATGAAATCTAATTTCTTAAAATATTTATAAGGTAAGTTTTCTAAAACTGATTTATTGCAGGAATTCTTAATGATTTTCAAAAGTCTTACACATTTGCTGTTACATTTGTTTCAAAGTATTTAATATTTTAGGCTTTATTGCAGATGGTATTATTTTAGTTTAATTTTTGTTTCTTGCTAATATATAGAAATTCATGTCATTTTTGCATATTGACCATGTATCTTGCATCTTTGCTAAACTCATTGAGTAATTTTAGTTTTTTTATAAGTTCCATTCAGTCTTTTACATACACAATCATCATCTCCAAACAATCAAACAAACAACTTTTTCTTCTTTCTTCCTATCTGTTCACTTATTTCTTTGGAAAAGACTACCAGTACAATATTGTATTGAAGTGATTAGAATAGACATTCTTGCCTTGTTCTTGACCTAAGAAGCAAAGTATTCAGTATTTTACTGTCAAATATCATGCCAGGTTTCAAGATTATTTTAGCTGCCAATTATCAGGCAAGCAAATTTTCTTTCACTTGTAATTTGCTGAGAGTGTTTATCATGAATGAATATTAAATTTTGTTAAATGTTTTATGTATGTATTTATATTATTCCATGAATTTTCTTCCTTATTCTTTACTGTGAATTACACAGATTGATTTTTAAATGTTGAAACAAAGTTACATTTATGAGAACATCATTTGATTGTTATAGATTTGACTTACTATACTTTTTAAAAAAAACTCATCTTTCTTCCTTATTTTCTCACAGCATGTATTAGTCTATTTTCACACTGCTGATAAAGATATACCCAATACTAGGAAATTTACAAAAGAAAGAGGTTTAGTGGACTTAAAGTTCCACATGGAAAGGCATGGGAAGGTCTCACAATCATGGCAGAAGGCACGGAGGAGCAAGTTATGTCTTATGTAGATGGCAGCAGGCAAAGAGAGAGCTTGTGCAGGGTAACTCCCCCTTCTAAAATCATCAGATCTCATGAGACTTATTCACTATCATGAGAATAGCAGTGGGGAGACCTGCCCCATGATTCATTTACCTCCTACCAGGTGCCTCCCACAATACGTGGAGATTCAAGATGAGATTTGGGTGTGGACACAGCCAAACCATATCACTGCATATATTGTTTTATCACTGTCTTTGGCTTTCATCAGTTTGACCATGATGTATATTCAGATGTAAGGTTATTTGTATTTATATTTCTTCCTTTTCACTAAGCTTCTTGCATCTATGAGTTGACGTATTTTGTCAGTTTTAGAAAGTCCTTGGTCCTTATCGATACAAATATTTTCCTGCCTTTTCTTTCTTCTTCTGGGACTCTTAATACTTACGTATTAGACCAACTGTTATTGTCAAGTAAACAGCTGATTTTTTTATTCCCTCTCATATTTTCATTGTTTCCCTTTGAATACTTTCTCTTGACCAATTTTCAAGTTTTTTTTTTTCTTGCTGTGTTTAGTCTGCTATTAAGCCCACCAAATGAATTATTCATTTCTGCTATCAAATTTTTAACTTTGAGAATTTATTTTTGGTTCTTTTAATAATTATCATGTTCCTTTTTTCTTTGAAATACTTGTATCTTTCTGGAGTTTATTTAGATTTATTTTCACTCGTCTTTGAGTATGGCTAAAATTTCCTTTGCTCTTGAGAAAAAAAATGTTACCCATGTTTATGTCTATGTCTTCCTCCTTTTCTGATGATTCTTTATTTACTCAAGTATTTATTAGGCACTCACTAGGTAAAAGTCAGATACTGTAAACCAAAAATAAAATTCTAAGTCCCCCAACTGACTAAATGGACCCTTCTTCTTGGCCAAGGGGATCCCGAAGAAAACCTGAAAAACTAATTCAAGACAGGACAGGAAAGGAGGTCAGATATGCCTCTTTATACCCTCCTCCCTTTGGTTTGGAAGCACAATTGACCAGCCTTAACCTTAAAATAGAGATTATAACACTGACAAAACAGACTCTTCGTAGCAATAAGATAACAAATTCCAACCTGATTCTTGTATGGCATCATGTGACAGAAAATAGGCCTTAAAGGAAATCAAAATATTTCACCCCAAAATATATTTATCTGACATATTTTGTAATGGCCCTAAAAAGTCATTTCTTGTGAGGAAATAAATGCTTAAAGTGAAAAATTTGATAGCAGAAATGAATAATTCATTTGGTGGGCTTAATAGCAGACTAAACACAGCAAGAAAAAAACATGGGTTAAATCCTGAGCTAGATTCTTTATGTGCCAAGACAAATGTCGTTCTTTTCCATCTTTTTTCTTTATCTGTAGGGTCTATTGAGCTTTCATGGAGAAATTTTCAATCAATATACAACTATCGAAAACCTACTGTGCCAGGAAACATGCCAGGCATTGATGAAATAATTGTTAGCAAATTCAAAGAGAATTTCTGCCCTCATTAAGGTCCCATCTAGCAAAGGAGAATATATATTAATTAAATAAGTATATGTAAAATTGCAATTCTGATGACTACAATGAAGAATAGGTACAGCACTATTTGACCTTATGGAATTCTAAAGAGACCAACTATTTCTGTAGGTAAAATTACTCGTAAAATGCAGAATATGCCTGAAATTTATCAAAAATAGTTAACATTTATTTATTAATAACTGATTAAACAAATGGTATCTTCTGTCTTTGCATGGCATTATTTCACCTCTCTTGCTTTGCCTGAATAGTTTTTCTTAACCATCTGTCAAAAAAAGCATAAAGGAGGTAATCCAGAATTTCGTAAGAAAATAAAAGGAAAATTAAATTATTTTTAAAATAAGATTCCAAATATTTTAGTCTTTAATTTGATTTAACATAAGTTCTGGTGACCTGTATCTCTTACTCACTGAGGAGAATATTTGGTAAGAGAACTTGTTGTATTTGGCTTTATGATATACGCACATATGCACACATGCACGTGCATGTGCACACAAACGAGTAAAGTGAATTAAATATTTGTTTTTATTTTCTAGTGAAATCCTTTGCATAGCCTTTAACAGGCTGAGACATTTTTACTTGCTTCAGAGATTAGTAAAATTTTACCTACTTCATAGGATAATTATAAGAATTAAAATAGAAAGCCTGGTACTAGGATTAAATAAAACAGTAAGCACACTCTAGTTTTTTGTTTGTTTGTTTGTTTTTGACAAAGTCTTGTCCTGTCACCCAGGCTGGACTGCAATGGCGTGATCTCGGCTCACTGCAACCTCTGCCTGGGTTCAAGCGATTCTCCTGCCTCAGCCTCCCAAGTAGCTGAGATTACAGGCACGTGCCACCACACCCGGCTAATTTTTTTGGTATCTTTAGAATAGACAGGGTTTCACCAGGTTGGCCAGACTGGTCTCAAACTCCTGACCTCATGATCCACCCGCGTTGGCCTCCCAAAGTGCCGGGATTACAGGCGTAAGTCACTGCCCCCAGCCAGCACACTGTATTCTATTTCTCCCATTGATTACAACTAAAAATCCTAGAAGAAATATATAAAGCAAAGATGACTCTGAAAAATAAATAATAGTAGGCCAACTAAATAGTAAAAACTTGTGGAATGGGCCATGTGGCAGTGAATTTTTTGGTTACTGCTAATCTCTACTCTCTTTGCTTATATGGTTTCTGATGAGATGCCTGCTGTAATTCTTATCTCTGTTCCTCTGTAGGTAACATGTTTTTCCCCTATCTGGCTTTCTTCAAGACTGTCTCTTTGATTTTAGTTTTCTGCAATTGAAATATGATATACCTACATGGTTTTTATAGTTTTTGAGTTTGTTCGTGTTTTGTTGTGGGGAGTTATATTTATCCTACTTCTATTTTCTGAGCTTCCTGAGTCTGTGGTTTTGCATCTGTCATTAAATTTGGAATGCTCTCAGACGTTATTACTTCAAATATTTATTCTTCCCAGTTCTATTTTTCTTCATTTTCTGGTGTCCAAATTATGGGTATGCCTTACTTTTTGCAATCATCCCACATTTCATGTTCTGTTCTTTAAAAAAATAATAATTGTTTTATTTTCTTTGCATTTCAGTTTTGAAAGTTTCCATTGACCTATCTTCAAGTTCACTGATTCTTTCCTCAGATGTGTCAAGTCTACTGACAAGCCCTTTGAAGGCATTCTTATTTTCTGTTCCTGTGTTTTTGATTCTTAGCATCTCCTTTTGGTTATTTCTAACCTTTTTATAGTTTTCATTTCTCTACCAACATTACTCAACTGATTTTGCCTGTAGTCTCCTTTTTACATTAAAATCCTTAACATATTAATCATAGTTATTCTAAATACTTTGTTTGTAACTCCAATATCTATGTCTCATCTGAGTCAGGTTCTGATGCTTGCTCTGTCTCTTAAGATGGTTTTTTTTTTTTTTTTTTTTTTTTTTTTATTTTATCCTTTGGTTTGGCTTCCAGTTTGGGGGTACAGTTAGAAACACGTTATTCAATAAATGGTACTGAGGTAAATAGATTTTTAGAGAAAGGATTTTATCAACATGGCTAGGAGCTTGGCTGTGTTTAACTTTTTAAAGATATAAG
>NW_012108886.1:63358-129146 GCF_000951045.1 Mandrillus leucophaeus
TTTTTTAATTTATCCTTTGGTTTGCCTTCCAGTTTGGGGGTAAAGTTAGAAACACGTTAATCAATAAATGGTACTGAGGTAAATAGATTTTTAGAGAAAGGATTTTATCAACATGGCTAGGAGCTTGGCTGTGTTTAACTTTTTAAAGATATAAGTACCAGAGCCTTCAATTCCTCTATTTCCTTAAGTTTTAGAGGCTCTCCCTTCTGGTCTCTGGGGATTTCCCTAGCACTGCTCTGCAGAGAGAGAGACTCTTGCAGCTCTTTCAGCTCCAATTCATTGTTATTATACTGTTTGGTGTGGTTAGAGTATGTGGAAAAAGAAGATCTTATAATCTTATTAAATGTTGATTTTTCCATGGGGCTGTGTCACAGAGATGTGGCCTTCACAAGTGCTCCCATCCCTACTCCAGGAGTAGGCCTACTTCTCTCTCCTTTCCTCCTTCTCTGACTGCATCATCATTAATCCATTGTCTTGAAGCCCCATTGACTATGGATATTCTCTGTCTTCAGGTAAGGTTGGAAGTCAGTAGCCTGCTAGAGTGGGGTAACATTCAGAATTACCTGCTGGAGAATTCCTTACACTGGAGACCAGCTTTTTATTATAAGGAAGAGCCTGGGAGGACTTCAAGAAGGGTCTTCTTCTGCTGCCGCAATCCTTCTCAGATCACTTCAGGAGAGGTTGGTGGGGTTCCAGGAAATAAAACTTTATGAAAAGTGAAGGAGCTCCTTATGACTGTGGATCCCAGAACTTTCTGACTCTCATGTTAGTTTGCACTCAACTCCTAGAAATTCATCAAAATGCCTAGTAAAGTACCTGGTTTTAGCAGTTTATAGTGTTCGATGACTTCTCCAGGTAAGCAAATCTAAAGCACTGTATCTTTCTGAATGGACCAGTCTCTCCAGATTTTAAGGTGATGGCTTGTCCCATGACCTTAGTTTTCTGATGGGATCAAAAAAAGTCACTGCTTTTTGATTTGTAAGGATTTTTCTTGTTTTGAGGGTAGTAATGACAACTTACAAGCTCTTTACATATCAGAGGTAAAACCCAAAGCCTCCCAGTTATTCTTTATTTTCATGTGTCTTAAATTCTAGGATACTCTGAATCCTGGAACTACACACAAGGTATAAACAAAAAGTACCCCCTACCTAAAAAGTAAACACTGACTTTATGGCCAGGGAACCAAAAAAAATGGGGTATATGTAGGACACAGCTTCTTTAACTATCACAGACTGACCTGAGGCAAGACCCATAATGAAGCTGCATCTCTGTAGTGATAACACTGGCATTGGCAGCAATGGTAGCAAAACCCCATAGGCTCTTTCATCTTTCTGCTTTGCCCAGAGGCAGTTACAATAATGGGAAATGCACAATAATGCACGGAGTATAAAAGCTCAGCCTTCTAGGTAGGGCAGAAAGAAAAGTGACTGCTGAAGAAGATGGTGCTAAACAATCCTTTAAGTTTGTACATAAAGTTGATATGTTGTTCATCCATATAACTGACTGTATTCAACATAGCAAATGCTATGCTAAAATATATTTTAAAATAACTAAATAATTTTGAACAGATTCCATGTATATGAGTTGAAAGACAGTATTGTTAATATGTCAGCACTACCTACAGCAATGTAGAAATCAATGAAACCTCTATCAAAATTCCAATAGCTTTTTTTGGCAAAAATGGAAAGTCATCTCTCAAATTCAAATTCATTTGTAATTACAAGAGGCTTTGAATAGCAAAAATAATATTGAAAAAGAAGAACAAAGTTGAAGGGCTTACAGTTCCTGACTTCAAAACTTACCACAAAGCTACAGTAACCAAGACAGGTACTGGCACAAGGATAGACATATTGATGCATAAAATAGATTTGAGGGTCCAGAAATAAATTCATATCTTTTGGTGAACTGATTTTTGATAAAGGAGCCAAGACCACGCAATGGAGAAAGGATAATTTCTTCAACAAAAGATGTTGAGATGAAAGGATATTCACATGGAAAAGAATAAACATAGACTCCTACCTCATGCCATATACAAAAATTAACTCAAAATGATTGTTGTCTCATAAAACAGCTAACACCATGAAACTCTCAGAAGAAAACATAAAGACAAATCTTCATGGCTTTGGATTTGATAATGGATTTTAAAGACATCAAAAGCACAAGCAACAAGAGAAAAAATAGATTAATCTAACTACATCAAAATTAAAAAAAAAAATGTGTATCAAAGGATTATCAAGAAAGTGAAGACAGCCTTCCAAATGAGAAAAGTATTTGCACATGGTATCTCTGATAGAGTTCTAGTATTTAGAATATAAAATAACTCACAATTCAACAACAAAAAGATAAACAATTCATTTAAAAAAATGAGCAAAGGAATTTAATAGGCATTTCTCCAAAGAAGATATACAAATGCACATGAACAAGCACATGAAAAGATGTTCAACATCATTAGTCATCAGGGAAGTGTAAATCAAAATCACAATGAGATATCACTTCACACACGTTAGAAAGACTACTATCAAAACACAAAAATAAGTGCTGGCAAAGATACAGAGATATTGAAACACTTGTGTATTACTGGTGATAATGTAAAGTGATTCAACCAATGTGTAAAACAGTTTGGCAGTTCCTCAAAAAGTTAAGCCTAGAATTACCATATGGCTCAGGGATTCCATCCCTAGCTATATATCCAAAATAATTAAAAGCAATTACTGACATAAGTACAAGTGCATGCATGTTTTTTCATAACAATATTCACTACAAAGAAAAGGTAAAAAACAGGCCAAATGTTTATCAGTGGATGAATGGATAAACACATTGTGGTATATAAAAACAATGGAATTATTCATCCATGAAAAGGAATAAAATACTGATGCATGCTACAATGTACATAAACTTACAACACAGTATACTAAATAAAATAAGCTGAACACAAAAGGTCACATATTGTATGATTACATTTATAAGAAATATACAGAATAAATAGATTTATAGTGATAGAATGCAGATTGATGCTTGCCAGATCCTAGAGGGGGAGGAGAATGGGAAGAAATTGCTTAATGAGTAAGGAATTTTACTTTGAAATGGTAGAAATGTTTTGGAACTAGATATATGTGATAGTTGCACAACATTGTGAATATAACAAATTTCACTCAATTTTATACTCAAATTGTTAATTTTAATTTTGATAGTATTAAATTATTAAAGAAAACAAGAAAATGATTATAGACTTAGATGTAAAACCTAAAACTATAAAATCATTAACTGAAGTCTTGGCGACCTTGGATTAAGTAAAGAGTTCTTAGATAGAACATAAAAATTGTTGTCTATGAGATAAAAATTAACAAATTGAATTTAATCAAATTCAAATAGTTTTATCTGCAAAAGACAATGCTTAAAGGATGAAAAGACAAGTCACAGATTGTGAGAAGATATTTGCAAATCATATATGTAACCAAAAACTTGTAACCACACTGTAGAAAGACCTTTCAAAATTAAACAACTTTTTTAAAAGGGATCCAAGAGTGTGAGTAGTCATTTCACAAAAGAAAATTAGCATGGCAAATTAGCACATGAAACAAGTTCAATGTTATTAAGGAAATGCAAACAAATATCACAATGAGTTACCACTAGATACCTATTAAACTGTCTAAAATACACAACAATAAAAATAGCTATGAAAAGGGGACAATATCATGTTTTGACTGGGAAGTAGAGTAACTGGAAATCTTATAAAGTGCTGGTGGAAATGCAAATAGTATACCCACATTGGAAAACAGTTTGGTAGGTTCTTATATACAGTTATACATATACTTACCATAGAATCTAGCAATCCCACTTCTAGAGAAATGAAAACACATGCTTATACAAAAGCATGTTTATGGCATCATTATTCCTAATCTCTAAAAACTGAAAACAACTTCCTTCAATTGGATACTACTTAGAAATTAGAAATAAACATATACTACAAGCAACAATGTGGATAAGTTTTGAATGCATTTTGCTGAATGAAAAAAAAAAAAAACTCCAAAAACCCCAGCAGTCTCACAATGTTCTATATTAATTTCATTTATATGACATTCTAAATAAAGCAAAACTATTGCATGGAGAAAACACTAGCAATTGTCAGAGGTGAAGAGTGAAAGGAGGGTTTGTCAGGAAAGTGCCAGCCCAAGGGAATGTTTTGCGGAGATAGGATTGCTCTGAATCTTGCTTAAGGTGGTGGTTACATGAGTCTCTGTATGTGCTACATCTCATAGAATGGTACATCACCTAAAAGAGAAGTGTATTGTATGTAAATTTAAAATAATTAAAAATAAAATAATTAAATGAGAAGATGCCTGTAAAATTGACTTGTAAACCATAGAAAAGTATGTATAACATTTTAGTAATAGCTGAGTTGTCAGGTAGGTTGGAGATACACATTTTTTCCTTGAGGTTTTTAGTGAAAAGTTTTTTGTTTTAAGATGAATACCATCCAATCTCTCTTTAACTAGTGACAGTGCCATGATTTTAATGTAGGTATTGATCCCATCTCTAGTTGGCTCGTATTCTTCCAGGGCACCATCACAGGTTGGTTCTGAATGGCTTAAGCCCATCTGCCCTTGCCTTTCATCTGAGATGGCTATATGGCTCTTTTCAGACCAGAGATACTCAAAGATACATTTGTTCATGGTTTATTAATAACAATTCTAACAATAAAGCTTTCTTGTTTTTACTCCCTACATCACTGAAGCACTTTACGCTCTCTTCCTCTGGATAGTGAATATGTGGATATGAGATCCAAAACTTATATAAGCATCTTTCTACCATAGGAAAAGCCAGTCAGATGAGAGAGTGAAAAAATTGAGGAGAGAGCTGCTAAATTATTTGCAGAGAAATGAGATAGGAACCTATTTAATATGATCCTTAATCTCTCACCTTATCTCTGGATTATCCAGTTAAATGGGTCAATGCATTTCCTTTATTATTAACACCAGTATGAGTTTATTTTCTGCTCTTTTCAAACAATAATATATCAATTGCTACAGAGAAAATCTTCTTCAGGTAGTTCCACTTTTTGTGTGTACATAGGACCTACCAAACGTTTAAGATCAAAAGAGGATATATAGTATTTTCTAATCTATTAATAGAATCATTTAGCCTGGTTGGTCCAATGTGTAAGTTTAAAATGACATTTAAGAAAGACTACAAAATGATATGGTCAAAAACTAAGGCAGGTTATTGGCCTAAGCACACCTGTGATAACTTGTTAAATTTTGTAAGATACAATAAGCTCAATTGAATGACTGACCAGGGTTACCAATTGTATTTATACTTGACCCTTATATGGGGTTTATCATCAGAGTTTTATAGGTGAAGGTTCCTGGTGTTTGACCTTCCTACATCCAATAAATTTCTCCTCACTCATCTAAGAAGAGGCTGGATATTTTGAGTGTGGGTGTCTGGAAGGCTAACACTAACCATGCTCGTAATATGATGTGTGCCTTTGAGAAATATTTACCTTCATATGCTCAAAGAACCACTTGCTAAACAGGATACAATAATTTATTTATAACACACAATGTATGTGTAATTACATATGAAATGATAATGTGAAATCAGTTGTTAGGGTCTATAGTAATGCATACACATAATAACTTTGAGGAAGCAATAATAACAATTACTTAGCCTTTAGCTTTTGCCAAATGCTCTTATCCCATAAGGCAATGCCTTTATCTGAATGGATCCCACATAATTCATGTGTTGAAAACTTAGCCCCCAATGTAACTGTGTTAGGAGGATGGGAGGTGCTTAGGTCATGAGGGCTCTGCTTTCATGAGTGCATTAATGCTCCTATAAAAAGGGTGTGGAAAGGAGTTCACTGTCTTCTGCCATACAGAGACACAGCATTTATTTCCTTTTGCCCTCCAGCCTTCCACCATATGAGGATGAGCAAGAAGGCCCTCACAAGATGCCAGCTCCCGATCTTGAACTTCCTAGCTACAGAACCATTAGAAATACATTTCTATTCCTCATAAAATAGGGTCCAGTTTTGGTGGCTTAGATCTTTAATATCAGCACTTTGAGAGGCTGAGGCAGGAGTATCACTTGAAGCCAGGAGTTTGAATCAGTCTGAGTGGCATAGAGAGGCCCCATCTCTACAAAAAAAAAAAAACCACAAAAAATGAAAAACAAAAAAACAATAAAAATAACCAGGAACCTGTAGCCCTACCTACATGGAAGACTGGGGTGGGAAGACTGCTTGAGGCTAAGAGTATTGGGAGTTGAAGGCCCAAGAGACATGACCAACTCAGCATTCCACTGAGGCTATATGATCAAACAGCAAACTGTTTATCATGACTGCAGGATGTGAGCAAACTCACACCTGCTCCTGCCGCCAGAGGGTTTGCTGAAGGCAATCACTCTGCTCCTCAAGGGAGGTTATCTACTGGGACATCTAGAGCCTATTGTTCAAAGAATATAGTCTTGCAAGTCTGCTATAAATCAAACTGCTGACGACAATCACCCAACAATCATCCCCCCTTCTCACTATTTCTTTTACCTAATAAATACAGAGGGCTGAAAAAGCTCAGTGCCCTTGTTCACTAGAAGCAAAGAGCCCCCGACCCCTTCTTCCAAATACACTCTTTTGTCTTTGTCTTTAGTCCCATGTTCATCATCCTTTGTTCAGTCCAACAGGGATGGAGGTTGATGACATAGGAGTTCAAGGCTGCAATGAGCTATGCTCACACCGCTGCATTCCAGCTTGGGTATATATTAGAGAGAGGTATATATATTATATATTACATATAATATATCTCTCTATGTATAATATATAATATATAATAGCTCTATGTATAATATACATCTCATAATTTCTATTGTAATATATAACGATATCTCTATGTATAATACATAATATATAATATACATAGAGAGATTTTATATATATATGAAATACAGTCTGTAGTATTCTTCTATAGTAGCATAAAATGGACTAGAACAGACAGGTACTATAATAATAGTTGTTATATATTTACATAAACATGGAAACAAACTTTAAGCAATTGCGTCATTTGCAATACTGGGCATCTGTTGCATTTTCCTTTCTAACACTTCTCAACTCACACTTCTTTCCTTAGGATAGTAACAATATTTTGATTTTCCCTGGGGGAAGGAAACCAACAGCATTCCATGTGGTTTAGGGGAAGATGGCGCCACCTGTCTTTAGCATTAGGCCTGTAACCCGGGCCCGATTAGTCAGCATTAATACAACACAGGCCACAGTGATTGGTGTAGGGGTGGGTACATGACTAAATTCTAGGGGCAATTTCAAGTTGCCATAAACAAATGAAATGCATTTTTTCTGCTGAGACTGCTCACAGTAAAGATGATGTACACAGAAGAAAACACAAGAAACAGAGACAGACCAGTTGCTGATAACATCCTTTCAGCCCTTGGATGTAGTCATGCCCAAAGCATTTTCATCCACAACCTCCACTTTAACTGCATCCATATATTTTCTTAAGCTCTTTGAATTGGACTTCTGCCCCTTTCTTGCATACAAGATTGTTCTGACTAATAGATTCACTCAAGGCAAGAAGTTAATCAGTGGGATTTGGGATTTGAAGTGAGGTACTGTTTTCAAGTGACTACATATGTCAGAAACCGTGCATGTCACAGCTTTCTTAACAAAGCTTCTCTACTGAAATTTCAACCTGCAGGTCCTGAGTTAGGAAATTATCTTGCCAACTTGCATGGGCCAAGAGGAACGCTAAATGTTAAGAAATGTGTTGTGTTCTCTATTCCCTTGGGTTGACTCTGGATTATAATTAATTGTAGCTTTGGGCTAATTTGTTGCTTAATATTCTTGTATAAAACTGTAAATACCATATTAGATTTAACTAGGAGAAGCAGGGGGTTGTCTTCCTGCAAGCCAGAGTTGTATGAACGATGCAAATGAGCAGTCACATAAGAATGCCATGTTTGTCTTCCTCATTGCTGCTTTCCCTGCAGGGGAACTCTTACTAATTTAGTAATTAGTGGTAGGAAGCTTGAAAATCTGCAAGCTAATTTACACATAAGCAAACTATGTTTAAAATGACATTAACTCACTACATTTCTGTGTGTGGCCTGACACACAGCTGTTTCATCCCCTTGGCTATATCCCCTGTGGTACTTTGAAATAGGAAATAATATTAAGGTCTGGCTTGGAAAAAGAGACACATAAAGGGGGAGGATGTCAAGACAGAAATTGTTCTCTTTGGTGCAGCTAAAATCCTAATGGGCTATACCACTGATTGTAGAAGGTATTAATAGTCAAGCACCAAACAGTAATGATGATCTTTCCTCTCAACTATTGAGTGTTTTAGGCACTGCTGTAAATACTCTCTCTATATTATCACATTTACTCCTTAAAAAAAGCCCAATATTGGATAAGAAAACAATTGTTTAAGAAGCCTAACTAACTTGTCTAAGCTCATACATTTACCAAAAGCAGGGTCAAGATTTCCATATAGGTCTAACTTTTTAATTACACAATGTGCTGGCTACTATAATACTAGACTTATGCAGAGAACTTTTTCATACGGGATGTCATCAACGTTTGCAATATAGTCAACCCTATTATAATAAAGTTTATTATTATTTTCTTTATAATGCAAACATCTTCATATCAGTTTTTCAAAAACTCACTTTTCTATTTGTGTTCACAGCAAAAGTCCTTTAAAGAGCTTCTGCCTTTCAACCCCTCTTTTCTCCTTCACCTATTCCAATAGGACTCTTGTCCTAATAATAAAATGGCTCTTATTAAGGTTATCAGTGATCTTTAACTTATCTTCTTCCTTGTCCTTCCTGTAAACTTCATTTGACATAGCAGATCCCTTTCTTCTTAAAGCTCTGTCTTCGCTTGACTTCCAGATATCACACCGTCCTCTCCTGGCTCCCTCAGGGACTCTACCTTATCAATTTCCTTTGCTGACTTTTTTCTTAAGTCTTAAGCATTGGAGTGCCACCCTGGGCTCGATCCTTAGACCTCTTCTCCTCCACTTTTACACTCTGTTCCTTAACATCTGTCAGCTCAGTCCTCGACACATGTTTCAAATCCAGTTATTTCTCATATCTCCTGCCACATTCCTTGCCTCAGCCACCAGCTCTCTTGCTTGGACTCTTGCTGTAGCTCCTTCACTAGTTTCTGCTTTTTTCTTTATTCCCCTAAAATCCATTCCCTCCATAGCAGCTAAAGTGAGCTTCTTAAGGTGCACATCAAACTGCAGATTTTCTCATTAAGATTCTCCAATGCCTTTCCATTGCACATGGAATTCAATCCAAACTCCAATTCATGGTGAACAAGGGTTATTTTAGATTTGCACATCTTTCTCTCTCTTATGTTATTTTTCGTGGCTGTCCCCTTTGCTTCCTGCATTATTGCCATACTGGCCTTGTTTGCTCTTCCTCAAATACTACATGTTTATTTTCAAACCATGCTCTTTTGCACAGCTAGTTCCTACGTTCAAGTTCTGTATCCTTAGGTTTTCACATAGCAGAAAGTCTCTTATCATTCAGATCTGTTCTTAAATGTCACTTCTTCAGAGACTGTTCCCTATAGCCCAAATAAAAGATCTTCCAGCTTTCACCTAAACTCTCTAATTTCTTACCCTGCTTGATTTTCTTTATTGCAATGCCTCTATCCAAAATTGTATATATATTTACTTGTTAATGGTCTGTTTTCTCCACTGGAACTCTACCATCTTCTCCTCTATGAGAGAAAGAATTGTGCTATTCACTACAGTTTCTTCAGAGCATAGAATGATAGTAAACATTTAAATAATTATTAAAATTAAGAAATGAATACTTTTTAATAAAAACAATTTATGTGTTTCCAATTAGGCCTTCCTCCAATCCAGAATGCCCTGCTTATCTCCTCTATGGTAGATTTCTCCCCTTCTGAACCATAACATTTTCATCAACCTTCCTAGACCATACTTCCATTTCTTTCCACCATTAATAATACCTACTATAGTGCAGGAATAAATGAATGATGGATGAAGCAAACATTTTATGTCATAAATAAATATTAATTAACTTCTTCTTCTACTTCTTTTTTTTTTTTTTTTGAGATAGAGTCTCGCTCTGTTGCCCAGGCTGGAGTGCAGTGGCATGATCTCAGCTCACAGCAAGCTCTGCCTCCCAGGTTCACGCCATTCTCCTGCCTCAGCCTCCCAAGTAGCTGGGACTACAGCGCCCGCCATCACACCTGGATTTTTTTTTTTTTTTTTGTATTTTTAGTAGAGATGGGGTTTCACCGTGTTAGCCAGGATGGTCTCAATCACCTGACCTCGTGATCCGCCCGCCTCAGCCTCCCAAAGTCCTGGGATTACAGGCGTGAGACACAACTCCCGGCCATTCATTAACTTCTTAAGGTAACTCAGGAGGAGGGGGTGGACAAAGAAGGCAAAATAAAAGGAAACAAGGAAAGAAGCCATTTCTCTTAGTGTCTCCTGTCTCCGAGGAGGAGGAAGTGAAAGTTGAAAAACAACAGGAATGAAGTCAGTGGCAAGACCAGCTGGTGCCACTGATGACCAGGCCTAAGGTTAAAAGATTAACTTCCCCACTCTAACCACATGTGCTCTCAATCCATCACGACCCTTTCACGTGAAACCCCTTAGAGTTGGAAGCCCTTAAAAGGGCCAGGAACTCTGTCTTGAGGGAGCTAGTTTCTTAAGACGCGAGTCTGCCCACGCTCTCGACCAAATACAAATCCTCTTCCTTCTTTAATCTGGTGTCTGAGGAGTTTTGTCTGCAGCTGGTCCTGCTGCATTTCTTGGTTCCCTGACTGGGAAGCGAGGTGATTAATGGATGGTCGAGGCAGCCCCTTGGGCTGCTTAGGCCTGCCCTGTGGAACATCCTGCGTGGAACTCTGGCCAGCTTGTGTGACGAGGATCCTGAGAGTGCTGCCCGGTAGGCAATTGCCCAGGTGGAACGCCTCCTCAGAGCAGTGCATAACAGGCCCCAGCACAGGATCAACACAGTGGCTGAGCACTGGGAAGGAACTGGCACTTTGAGTCCGGACATCTGAAACTTGGTAAGACTGGTCTTTGGAACTTGCCCACTCCATTTGAGTGGAAACGTGGCCTTATCATCCACCGCGTGCCTATACCTGCACTTTGGTTTTTGACTTGACTTGAATTGCTTGATACTTTAGATTTGATTTTGACCTGGCTTGAATTTCTGGAGACTCTGATTTTGGCTTTGATTCTGGTTTGGTGTGAACTGAAAAAGTGTGTATGTGCCCTTTTTACCCCGTTCTTTGTTCTGTGGTGTGCATGTGGTGTGAGTGTGGTGTTTTGTCTCGAGGAAACATGGGTCAGACACAAAGTAAGCCCACACCACTAGGAACTATGTTGAAAAATTTTAAGAAGGGGTTTAGTGGAGACTGTGGGGTTACTATGACACCAGGAAAACTTAGAACTTTGTGTGAAATAGATTGGCCAACATTAGAAGTGGGTTGGCCATCAGAAGGAATCCTGGACGGGTCCCTTGTTTCTAAGGTGTGGCACAAGGTAACTGGTAAAGGATATCTAGACCAGTTCCCATACATAGACACTTGGTCACAGCCCGACAGTGGCTAAGAGGGTAGGCAGCAGCAGTGCTAGTAGCAAAGGGACAGATAGCCAAGGAAGAATCCCGCTCCACCCGCCAAGGGAAATCAATTCCTGAAGTTCTGTTCAACCCAACAGCAGAAGATCCATTGCAAGAGATGGCACCAGTGATCCCAGTGGTGCCCTCCCCTTACTAGGGAGAGAGGCTACCCACTCTTGAGCCCACAGTGCTTGTACCTCCACAAGACAAACATATCCCTAGGCCATCCAGAGTAGACAAGAGAGGAGGTGAAGCCTCGGGAGAAACCCCTCCCTTGGCAGCTCGTTTACGACCCAAAACTGGGATACAAATGCCCCTGAGAGAGCAGCGGTATACTGGGATAGATGAGGAAGGGCACATGGTGGAGAGGCATGTTTTTGTGTACCAGCCCTTCACTTCTGCCGATCTTCTCAACTGGAAAAACAATACCCCGTCCTATACCGAAAAGCCACAAGCTCTAATTGATTTGCTCCAAACTATTATCCAGACCCACCACCCCACCTGGGCTGATTGCCACCAGTTGCTCATGTTCCTCTTTAACACAGATGAAAGGCAGAGAGTGCTACAAGCAGCAACTAAGTGGCTAGAGGAACATGCACTGGCTGATTACCAAAACCCCAAGAGTATGTAAGGACCCAGTTCCCAGGAACCGACCCCCAATGGGACCTGAATGAATGAGAGGGTATGCAAAAGCTAAACCGACACAGGGAAGGATTAAAGAGGGGAGCCCAGAAGGCCACAAATGTTACCAAGGTCTCTGAGGTCATTCAGAGAAAAGAAGAAAGTCCAGCACAATTCTATGATAGACTGTATAAGGCCTATAGTATATATACTCCCTTTGATCCCAGTAGCCCTGAAAATCAGGACATGATTAACATGGCTTTAGTTAGTCAGAGCACTGAAGACATTAGAAGAAAACTGCAGAAACAGGCTGGGTTTGCAGGGATGAATACATCAGTTATTAGAAATAACTAACCAGGTGTTTGTAAACAGGGATGCAGTAAGCTGTAAGGAAAACCACAAAGAGAATGAACATCCAGGCCCGGTGAAATGCCAACCTGTTAGCTGCAGCAATCAGAGGGGTCCCCCCAAAGAGGCAAGGGAAGGGGGGCCCTGGGAAAGAAACTCAGCTTGGCTGTGAGAGTTTGCAGCGTAACCGGTGTGCTTAATCTAAAGAAATAGGACATTGGAAGAACAAATGCCCTCAGCTAAAAAGAAAACAAGGTGACTCAGAGCAGGAGGCCCCAGACAAGGAGGAAGGGGCCCTGCTCAACCTGGTAGAAGGGTTATTGGACTGAGGGGGACCGGGCTCAAGTGCCCCAAAGAGCCTATGGTCAGGATGACAATCGGGGGTAAAGACATTGATGTTCTTGTGGATACTGGTGCTGAACATTTGGTAGTAACCGCCCCAGTCGCCCCCTTATCCAAAAAGACTATTGACATAATCAGAGCTACAGCGGTTTCAGCAAAGCAAGCTTTCTGCTTGCCCCAGACTTGTACTGTAGGAGGCCCCTGAGAGTCAGAAGCTGTTCATTTGCAGTCTACCGGAGCCTAAGAGCAGAAGGCAGGTGAGAGAATTCTTAGGAGCTGTGGGGGTGTTGTAGACTGTGGGTCCCAAACTTTGCACTATTAGCCAAGCCTTTGTATGAGGTCACAAACAGGGGGAACCAGGAGCCTTTTGAATGGGGATCCCAACAACAGCAAGTCTTTCATGAGTTAAAGGAAAAACGTGTCAGCCTCAGCCCTCGGGCTGCCCGATCTGACAAAGCCTTTTACATTGTATGTGTCAGAGAAAACATGGCAGTTGGTTTTAACCCAAACTGTGGGAGCCTGGCCGAGGCCGGTGGCCTACCTCTCTAAACAACTAGACCGGGTTTCTAAAGGATGGCTCCTGTGTTCGAGGGCCTTGGCAGCAACTGCCCTGCTAGTACAAGAAGCAGATAAGCTGACTCTTGGGCAAAACCTGAACATAAAGGCCCCCCATGCTGTGGTGACCTTAATGAATACTAAAAGACATCATTGGCTAACGAATGCTAGACTCACCAAGTACCAAAGTTTACTCTGTGAAAATCCATGTATAACCACTGAAGTTTGTAACACCCTGAACCCTGCCACGTTGCTCCCAGTATCAGAGAGCCCTGTTGAGCATGACTGTGTAGAAGTATTGAACTCAGTTTACTCTAGCAGACCTGACCTCTGGGACCAGCCTTGGGCATCAGTAGACTGGGAACTATATGTGGATGGGAGCAGCTTCATCAACCCACAAGGAGAGAGATGTGCAGGGTATGCAGTGGTAGCCCTGGACATTGTTGAAGCCAGATTGTTTCCCCAGGGCACTTCAGCCCAGAAAGCTGAACTCATTGCTTTAACTCAGGCCTTAAAACTCAGCGAAGGTAAGACTATAAACATTTACACTGATTTTCAGTATGCCTTTTTAACCCTTCAAGTACATGGAGCATTATATCAAAAAAAGGGCCTATTGAACTCTGGGTGGGTGGAGGCTTATCCAACACAAACTAAGAAAGCTCGTGCTTCGAGATCTTATTCCTAGATTTGGACTGCCCTTAAGGATCGGCTCAGATAACGGGTCAGCGTTTGTGGCTGACTTGGTACAGAAGATGGCAGAGGCAATCGAGTGTGGATCGAGGACTGGAACGTAGCCTCTTTGTGCCCATAATGGAAAGGACCCCAGATTGTCATGCTGACCACTCCCACTGCTGTAAACATAGAGGGAATCCCAACCTGGATCTACCACAGCCATGTAAAACCTGCAGCGCCTGAAACCTGGGAGGCAAGACTAAGCCTGGGCAACCCTTATGGAGTGACTCTGGAGACAATGACAAGCCCTGCTTCAGTCACACCTGGAAGCTGACTGGTCCACGCACGGCCGAAGCATGAGGAAGCTCATCGTGGAACTTAGATTTTGGGCTTGTACAATAAGGACTTCAACTGACCTTCCTCAGACTGAGATAGGAAAAGAAAAGTTGAAATAGTCTTTTTGTTTAAAAGGGACTTGTGTGTATAATGCCACCCAGTAGGAGAGTATGTACCTCTAGGAATCAATGGAACTGGACTGGCAGGAAGACCTGGGTAGTGAAGATGAGAGTGAGAACTCCCACTAGTGAGTGAGGTTCTCAAAGAGGGGAATGAGGAGAGAAGCCATTTCTTCCTGTCTCCTGTCTCTGAGGAGGAGGAGGAAGTAAAAGTTGAAAAAACAACAGGAATGAAGTCAGTGGCAAGACCAGTCGGTGC
This sequence comes from Mandrillus leucophaeus, assembly GCF_000951045.1. Classification (NCBI taxonomy): domain Eukaryota; kingdom Metazoa; phylum Chordata; class Mammalia; order Primates; family Cercopithecidae; genus Mandrillus; species Mandrillus leucophaeus. Next base: position 78,233 of record NW_012108886.1, read on the forward strand.
CACTGATGACCAGACCTGAGGTTAAAAGATTAACCCCCAACTCTAACCACATGTGCTCTCAATCCATCATGACCCTTTCATGTGAAACCCCTTAGAGTTGTAAACCCTTAAAAGGGCCAGGAACTCTGTCTTGAGGGAGCTGGGTTCTTAAGATACCAATCTGCCGACGCTCCCAGCCGAATAAAAATCCTCTTCTTTAATCTGGTGTCTGAGGAGTTTTGTCTGTGGCTTGTCCTGCTATAGAAATACCCTGGGTTAAATTTGATCATTTTGTGAGTTTCTGAATTTAATTTAAAGGTTTACAGGGCTGCTAAATGCTTTTGATTAGGAAATTGTAAGATTATGTGATTACGTGACAAGTAGTGAAATATAATTATTAACAGGAGGGTGGTTATGGAAAGAAAGATATAGGCAGGGAATTCAGGTTGTAAATTATTGTCGCAAAAAGGGGGTAAACCCCAGAACTAAAACATTACTGAATAGAATGAAAATGGAAAATGAAGATTAAGTCAAGTCATCTTAGGGGTAAGTTGTACAGGACTTTATGAATAACTGGATTTGTGTACTATGAATAGAAGACATTGAAGGAAGCTCTGGGTTTCCAACCTAGAAATTTGATTGCTATCAATCTAGACAGAAGACACATAAGAGGTTATAGAGGGAGCTCTTTTTGGTACAGAAATTCAACCTGACTTAGTTTATATACACATAGGGGAAATTGTTTCAAGGACACTGAATTTGGCGGGCAGAATAATGGTTCTCCAAAAATGTCCCTGTCCTCATTCCCAGAACCTTGGATATATTCCCTGGAAAAAGATTTGCAGATGTGATTATGAGGAAGGACCTTGACATGAGGAGATTATCTGGGTGGGCCCAACCTAATCACATGAGTCCTTGAAAGCAAAAACTTTTCTCAGCTGAGATTAGAGAGAAGGGTAACATTTCTAGTTTTGAGGATGGGGGAAGTGGCCACTAGCCACAGAAAACATAGAGCCTCTAGAAAAGAGGGAGGGATTGGATTCTTTCCTAGAGCCCACAACAAGGAATGCAGCCCTGCAGACACCTTGATTTTTACCCAGTGAGATCTTGTCAGATTTCCAATGTGGAGAATTTCCTTAGGAAGCCCAAATATAGGAAAGAGATTGGACCTCAAGAATAGCTACAGTCTGGACTTAAAACAGGATTATTTTTCTACATATCTCTATGCATGTGTACTTTATCCTTTTTTCCTCTGGAGATGGAATTTCTCTACTTTGTCAATTGTTAACTATGAACAATGGCTGCTAACAGTTCAGCAGCCTGTGTATTTTATCTATTAATTTCCTGTTTATCTATTACATCAATTAACCAAGGAGAGACTGCTTCTCTTTCTTTACCTTATTTCTAAAACTTTTGCACAAGAACTATAATCATCTTTGCTTTGAGCAATCAACTGTGGTCAGGAGGAGAGGTTATTAGAGATAACAGGACAGCACCCAAGGATGGAGATTTTTCTCCATGTGGATGGAGACAAATTTGGGAAAGTCTGAAGAAGAAGAGGAATGAGACCTGAACATAACAACAGTGAAGTAATATGGAAGGGCACAGAGTTAATGATTGAAACTGCTTTTTGCATACATGAAATCAGTCAGTCCATAAATACTTACTAAATGTCTGCTTTGTGCCAAGCACTGAGATAGTCACTTTGTATGTTAAGCATAACGAGCAATATCAATGTCTACACTAAGCTTATATTGATACTGGAAAAGGCAATGATTTAACCAGTGTTTACCAAAATAAGTAATTATAACTGTGTAAATGGCTCTGAAGAATTCAAGTTTTAAAAGATAAGTCTAATTGGGGTGGGAGGGTGACTCAGAGAAATTAAATCTACCTAATATAATTTATGTATTAGGGAACTATTTAAGTTAAGATCTAAGGATAAGAAGGAGTTGACCAGACAAAATTGGGGGTTTCAGGCAGAGGAAACAGCTTATGTGATGTTATAAAGATAGGAAGAAACGTGCAGGGTTTTTTTTTTTTTTTTTTTTTTTTGGTGGAGTCTCGCTCTGTCTCCAGGCTGGAATGCAGCAGTGACGCAATCTCGGCTCACTGCAACCTCTGCCTCCCAGGTTCAAGTGATTCTCCTGCCTCAGCCTCTTGAGTCGCTGGGACTACAGGCACCTGCCACCATGTCCGGCTAATTTTTTTGTATTTTTAGTACAGACAGGGTTTCACCATGTTGGCCAGGATGGTCTCGATCTCTTGACCTCATGATCTACCCGCCTCGGCCTGAAACGTGCAGTTTTATAGAAACTAAATGACAATCAGTGTAGCTGATGTTGAAGCAATGACGACTCAGTAGTGTCGGAGGATACCAGCAAGATAAGGGCCAGGACATGTCCTTATCAGGTTGTAATGAATCAGATTGAAATTTGGGGCTTTACTAGAAGGCAACATTTTAAGTAGAGCTTGCCTCACTCTACATCCAGATACTGATTGTGATGGTTAATATTGAGTGCCAACTTGATTGGATTGAAGGATGCAAAATGTTGTTCCTTGGTGTGTCTGTGAGGGTGTTGCCAAAGGAGATCAACATTTGAGTCAGTGGACAGGGAGAGGCAGATCCACCCTCAATCTGGGTGGGTACCATCTAATTAGCACAGCTAGGATAAAAGCAGGCAGAGTAACATGGGAGGACTAGACTGGCTGAGTCTTCTGGTCTTTGTCTTTCTCATGTGCTGGATGCTTCCTGCCCTCAAATATTGGACTTCAAGTTCTTCACCTTTTGGACTTTTGGACTTACTCCAGTGATTTTCCAAGGGCTCTCGGGCCTTTGGGCACAGACTGAAGGCTGCACTGTTGGCTTCCCTACTTTGAGGTTTTGGGACTTGGACTGGCTTCCTTGCGCTCCTCAGCTTGCAGATGACTTATTGTGGGACTTCACCTTGTGATCGTGTGAGTCAATATTCTTTAATAAACTCTCCTTCATATATCCTATTAGTTCTGTCGCTCTCAAGAACCCTACCTAATATACTGAGCCTCATCTGTAAACTTCTGAATATTTCTTGGGATGGTCACTTGGGAATCTTCATTTTAGCATCATCCCCTCATAATTCTTACACATCTCAAATTGTAGTAACTCCTCTTTAAAGAGAAATGAGAATAATAATATTTTGTTATAATATAGCTTTTAGAGAATTCAAGGCGAATTTCATGTATCTATTAAGAACTGACATGAGAAGTATAGCAAGGTATGTTTTTCTGAAATGCAAAAGATCAAGAGTTAGTGAAGTTATAAAATCAGTATAGCCTATGTTTTAATTAACCTGTTGACCTCTATCGCAATATCAAAATGAAGAATGCATGTAATGGAATATACTGTTTATATGGGTGTTTCTAGCCTCAGTTCCCAGGAAATACTTGATACTTTGTTTTTATTTATTTTAAAATATAAAAATGACTTTTATACTGGGAGAAGATGGGGTGTGTGGATTCACATGTGCTTTGTTGCTTAATGAATTGCCTGTTGGTACTTCTCTAATTTTTATATAGTGCAAATTGATGTGATCTGAACAACTGATGGTTTTCTATTTGCCAGTCCCGGTTACATTAGCATTCAACTAAAATAAAGACATGCAGAGTGTCTACTGATCACAAAGCACTTAAGATCTTAGATGTTAAAAGTATTATATGGACTTTAGAATGTGTAAAATATCTCATGCATTTTCATTTATCCATAAAGAGAGGAAATGGGCATTGTAAAAACTCTCTGAACAATTGCCTGGAATCACTGAACATTTTCTACTGAACTCTTTCCTACTTCTCTTGAGCTAAATTGAAAGGTAACCCTGCAATACACTGCACCTCATCATGTGCAAGGCTGTAGTTGTTAAAGTTCAAGCATAAAGAGGAGGAGCTAGGTTTGTCCACGTGCATAAATCTGGGTGCAGGGCTAGAGAGCCCAGAGAACTCCCTACCAACCAGAAAAGCTAGAAGATGGTTTGTAATATGTGAAGATTTCTGGAAAGTCATCAGCACTTGTATCTCAATCCCTGTTGAAAGTAAAGTCCTGATTCTTCCCTGAAAAAAAAAAAATTGAATCCAGTGGGGAACTGACTCTTAGTAAAGCTACAATAAAAACCAGACACAGATAAATCACAAGTTAGCAGACTGGCAAAAGAACATTTCCTTCTTTTCTGAGTGTAATATTATTTACTTCACTTCCATTGTTCCTTGACACATAATAACCAGCATTACATTTTTCTTTAAAAAAGCATATGGCAGAAACAAACAAGAAAAACTTAAGAAAGAAAAATGTCAACAGAACCGACAGAGAAATAATTTAGATAATAATTACAGGGATTTTAACATAATAATGAAAATTATGTTAATAAATATAATAAAGTAGACAAAATCTGTAAACAAAGAATTTTACCAGGGTAATGAACTATAAAAAAGATGCCAAATTAAAATGACAAAATAAACACTTGATAGGAAAAATGAAGAATTAATTTGATAATCTCAACTGATGGTGGGACATAGTAGAAAAAAATCAGTAAGCTTAAAGCTTACCTAAACAGAAGCATAAAGAGAAAAACAAAGTGAACAAAAAAAGAATGATGCCAGTGAGGCAACATCAGCCAACTAACATACATATAATAGAATACTACACAGAAAGGGTAGAGAAGATGGTACAAGAAAAGTACTTAAAAACATAGCCACAACATATCTTTCAAATTGATAAAATAATAATTATCTTAGGGCTCAACAGGCATCAGGTAGATCAAATACAAAAGCAATCAAATAATCAACCTATATCTAGACACAATATAATGGAAGTGTTTAAAACTAAGTATAAAAAGCAATATATATTTTTAAAGCCATTTAAGGAAGAAACATTACATACAGGACAGTGATAAGAATTATGGCTGACTTTTCATCAGTAAAATAAAGGCCCCAGGTTAATGGAATGATATTTTTAAAGAATAAAAAACAAATAGACATATTCATCTAAAAAAAAAAGATAAATAAAACTGAGATAATTCATCTCTAATAGTCTTGTATTACATAAAATGCTGAAATAAAATTCATTAGGCTGAAGGGATGATACTAAATAGAATCTTGGATCTGCAAGAGGGAATAAGAAATACTAATGAGGAAAAATTTAGAAGTAAATTAATTCTCTAATTTTAGTATACTAGTTTAAAACATTTATTCCAATTATTGACTAATTCAAACAAAATTTATAAAAGTATATCATAGACATTTTAGTGTATGTAAAAGTAAAATGTATGACAACAGAGCAAAAAGGGGTAGGAAGTAGATAAATAGAACCATTATATATTGTTATAAGATTCATACAATTTTCATTAAGTAGAAAAATGTTATATGAATATAGACTGAGGTAAATTGAAGATGCATATTATCATCTCCAGAGTAACTGCTAAAAAATATGTAGTGAAAAACCAATAAAAACGAGTTTTTATAAAAAATACACAATTCACACAAAGGAAGGTAAAGAAGAAACAGAGTGGGAAAATAGAAAACAAGTTCCAAAGTTCTCTGCTTAAGCCCAGCCACATCAAACTTATACTAATTATAAATGGTCTAAATTTCCTGTTGAAGTGGTTGTTACCAACATGTGCAAGAGATCTTCAGTTCATAACAATATACTGTATACTTGAAAATTGCTAAGAGATTTTGCATTCTAATCACACAAAAATAATAAATATATGATGTAATGCACATGTTAATTTGCTTGATATAGTCATTTAGCATTTTTGATCAATTATAAAAAGAAACTTTAAGCAAAATAAAATACAGAGGTTAAGAATAGATGAGAAAGTAAGACCAAGCTATATGATTTTATAATGAGCATGTATTTTATATAAAGAGACAGACAGCTTGAATGGAAAAGAGTGGAAAAGAGGCCAAACAAACACGAATCATGAGAAATGTGGTGTGGCTACACTCATGCATAACTTAAAGTATTACCACAAGAAGGAAACTTTATAATGAAATATGGGTCTTTTTTTATCAAGAAGGTATAAGAATTCTATTTTTGCATGTAATCTGAAGGAAAACTTGACAGAAATAAAGGAAGAACTAGAGAAACCCATAATCGTATTAAACATTTTATCTATGTTTTTAAATAATTGATCTACTAGTAGAATAACAAATCAATATAGAAAATATTTTAAACACTATCAACTAATTTGATCTATTTGTTTTTAAACACTGCATTCCAGAACTGTAGAATTCACTTTTTATTTTCAAATGCATGTTCAAGATGGGTTATATCATGGGCCACAAATTAGATTTCAGCAAATGGCAAATGATTTAAATCATAAAGATTATGTTTCAGGCCATAAAAATAAATTCAAAATCAATCCTAATAAGATAAATTCTCAATTATTTGAAAAATCGAGAAGATCCTTGAAATAACACATGAATCACAAAATAAATCATAGGGAAAATAGAAAATATTTTAAACTGAATGATAAACCACAACATATCAAAATATATTTGATATGATTTAAGAAACATTTGTTTCTTTAAATGCTTATATTCTACAAATACTAAAGTATAATGGGTATTATGAACAACTTCATGTGAATAATTGACAACTGGGATGAAAGAGACAAATTTTTGACAAATACACTTAACAAAACTGATGCAAGAAGATACAGAAAACAGTTTCTTTATTTTGTATGGTAATTCAATTTCAATTCATAAACAACAAAAACAAAAACTAACAATAACAAAATCTTCCTACTATCTTTAGAAATGTGTTAACCAATCAAATGCAGCAATATATTAAAAGGATCATGATCAAATGGGATTTTTGTCAGGAACACAGACTTTTTTGTTCTATAATTTAAAAAGTAATGCATGCAATTTATCACATTAACATAATGAAAGATAAAATCATATGAACATCTCAATAGAGCAGGTAAAACATTTGACAAAATTTAATACCAATTCATGTTAAAAATATCTAGCAAACTAAAATATACCAAAAAGGAAATCGTCTGAATAAAATAAAAGATATCTATGAAAAAAAAATCCAATTATCATTATTTTAATAACAAAATTTGAATGATTTTTCTCTAAGACTTTGGACAAAGCAAGGATATAACATCTGATAGTTGCTATACAATATTGCCTGGAAGTCTTAGTTTAAAAAGATAAGTAAAATAAATAAAAGTTATAAAGGTTAGAGAAGAAAAACCTCTCTCATTCCCAGCTGACATGATTGTGCACATAGAAACTCCTATGGAATGTACACAAAAATTCCAGCACTGATAAGAGTGACTTTAGCAGTCATTAATACAGAGTTAATACATAGAAATTCAAAATACTATATATTAACTTGAGCAATTGAACAATTGGAAAATGAATAAAACATTTTTAATAAAATCAAAAAACTATATAACTTTAAATACATATGATATGTACAAGACTGATACATTATTGAGAGAAATTAAAACAAATAATTAGAGCGATATACTCTGCTCATAGATTGAAAGACTCTATGCTGCTAAAATGATAATTGTTCCCAAATTTAACTATGGTATCAATTTAATCCCAAATCCAAATTCCAGCAAGCTTTATATTTAGAAATTGACCAGCTGACTGTAAGATGTATATAGGAATAAAAAGTATGTAGAAGAGGCAACACAATCTCATAGAAGGACAGGAGTTGGAGAACTTATACTACCTGTTTTAAAGACTTAAAAAGCTGTTAATTAATTCAGCATGTTACTGGCATAAAGAAAGGCAAACAGATTAACAGAAAGAGGATGACATATATGTAGTTGATTTTTAGTTTTGAAGATATCACTCATTTATTTTATTTTATTTTATTTTGAATTCAATTATTTTCAAGTTGACAAATAAAAACTGTTTCAACCACAAATATATATGGATTTTTTTTCACCAAGGTGCCAAGTAAATTCAATGGAGTCTCAGAAGTTCTTTAACAGAAGAAATTTAACAAAAGGTAACACCACAATAGAAAATAGGAGTGCAGGGAAAAAAGAACAAATTGTGGAGCTCTACCTCACCCCACATACAAAAATTAATTTTAGGTGGATCATAAATATAAACATAAAATCTGGAATACAAATCTACTTAGAACAAAGCAAGTGGAGAATATCTTTGTGATGTCAGTGTAGTTAAGGGTTTCTGTGGCAGTGAGAGGTGAAGTCAGTTGGGCTTCTGGGTCGGGTAGGGGACCTGGAGAACTTTTTTGTCTAGCTAAAGGATTGTAAATGCACCAATCAGCACTCTGTAAAACAGACCAATCAGCACTCTCTGAAATGGACCAATCAGCAGGATGTGGGTGGGGCCAAATAAGGGAATAAAAGTAGGCTATGGGAGCCGGCAGTTGCAACCCTCTTGGGTCCCTTTCTGCACTGTGGAAGCTTTGTTCTTTCACTCTTTGCAGTTAATTTTGTTGCTGCTGCTTCTTTGGGTCTGCACCACCTTTAAGAGCTGTAACAGTCACTGTCGAGGTCTGCAGCTTCACTCATGAAGTCGGTAAGACCATGAACCCACCCGGAGGAATGAACAATTCCGGATGCACCACCTTTAAGAACTGTAACACCACGAAAGTCTGGGGCTTCACTCCTGAGGTCAGCAAGACCATGAACCCACCAGAAGGAAGAAACTCCAGACACATCTGAACATCTGAAGGAACAAATTCTGGACACACCATCTTTAAGAACTGTAACACTCACCACGAGGGTCTGTGGCTTCATTCTTGAAGTCAGCGAGACCAGGAACTCACCAGAAGGAACCAATTCCGGACACAATGGGACAAAATTCACTAACTACAAAATATAAAATTGATACGTTGAGCATAATTTAAAAATGTTTGCTCTTCAAAATACATTATTAAGAAAATGAATTTGTAAATGGGAATGGGAAAGAATATTCAAAATACATGAATTCATCAATAGACTTATGTTAGAATATAGGCAGAACTCTTACAAATCAATGAAATTACAAAAATAAAAACTGGAAATTTCAAATGTGTACTTAACAAAAGAATATATGTGAATGACCAATAAATACATGAAAAAGTGTTCAAAATCATTAGTCATCAATGAGTTTTAATTGAAGCCCTAATTTTTTCTCAAGATTCTTGAGGAAAGAAAAAAACTAGGCTCCTTAATATGACATAATGTCCTTGGCTATTTCTCTAAGTTGATGTCATGCTGCCATTTCCAAGCCTTCTTTAAGGTCTTCAAATCTGCACATACTCTTGCCTCAGCCTGACCCAGTGTTAATTCTCTCCCCTGATTATTTGCATATGTTTATCTGGTGCCTTCTCATTCTTCAGGTCACAGTTTATCCTTCAGATCTTCATAAAATCCATCCTAGATCACTCTATCTTGTGTAGCCCCGCTTCACCCTAGGTTACAGAGTATCTCATAGTCAATTGTTTTTCCTTTATAACACTTATAATTACATATAATAATTTTATTTGTTTACTTCCTTCCCCAGAACATAATTGTATGAGCAGAGATTCTGTCTTTTTGATAGCTACTGTATTAGAGTGCCTCACAAAATATATGGTGCTAGGAGGCACTCTGAAATATTTGTTAATTGAATGAATTAATGAATAAATAAGATGTAAGAGGTTGATAAAACTAAGCAATTTAGGACATCTGTGAGTTCTGGACATCTCTGGGGTTTCTGTTGTATTTCTGCAAAACTATCAGTCAAAATAGCAATCTTCACAAATAGAGTTTTTGCTTTGGTTTACTAAGCTGCTACCTAGCAGTCCCTACTGTATCAGGCAGGTACCTTCCCTAGGGATTATTGGTCTTCACACCAGATGCCCAAGCATGAAAAGCGCCTCTTCTGTACTAAGCCAGGTGGTTTCTGATGAAAGCAGTCACTTATTTTTGAAGGTCTTCCAGGAAATCTGAACTGTTGCAAATGTTTTGTTGATAAAGACTTTTAGAGAGATGCATACACGTCATTGCCATGGTCTGAATCAAGCTATTGAAGCTCAATTCCTTCACTTGAGTCTCAGCCGAATACTTTGTTAAATGGGAGAAATGGGAGAAACTGTGCCAGCAAAACAGAGCCCAGGTCAGCAAAGAGAACAAGCATTTGTGCTATTTGATTTCTAAGTATAACAATTCTTGCATTTTATGAATGCAGTGACTATGTCTCACTTTAAAACAAAAATGTCATGTGATTGTGTTTCAACTTTGATTCAGTTGAAGCCAACATTAGAATTTTTATTAAGCCGTCACTCTGAAAAAGAGGGGTGTGTGTGTGTAAGAGAGAAAGAGGGAGAGACTAAAGTATTCCCTTCCCACTTCTCTCTTGTCACTATTTTTACATGGCATTAAACAAAGCAATGGCAAAAGCCCTACTGAAGACTGAGGTCAGAAGCCATCTGCATAGAAGCACTTCTTTTCTTTAGCGCAAAATAATATAGACGAATTCTCCCACCAGCAGTAATGAAGGTTAAATATCTTTGACCATTAAACATTTGTGCTACTGCCAACTCAGGAAGCACAAGTACACAAAGTAACAAATTAGGTATTCCAGACATTTACCTCATTTCTCAGGCACTTTCTGCCACCTAAATAGTCATTTCAGGACTGCACAAGTGTGAGTTGATGCTTCTTTGCCAAATTACCTTGTTTAAATCTCCATAAAACATTGCTGCCATTAGCAGCTAGAAACTTTGGAAGGCAATTTAGGGTTGATATAATTTGCAAGTAATTTATCACTGTAAGTAGATGGTTTTATTAAACAGCTGCAGGGTACCTGTTTAAAAAGAAAGAGAGAGAAAGGTTATATTACCTCTACCTGTCCTCCCTCCTGTCTTTTCTTGCTTTCATTCCTTTTGTTTTCTTTTTATGATGTAATTATTTAAACCTCTATGTTGGAGGACATTGAAGCAGACAACATCCTAGCAAGTATGGACTAAAAAGATCCATGAGTGTTTAATGATCCTCCCTGCTCATGAAAAGCTGATTTTATTTTTGTTTAATATTATACATATTAAATATCTATATGTGAACAGTTGACCCTTGAACAACACAGGTTTGAAATGCACAGTTCCACTTCTAACCAGCTTTTCTTCTACCTCTGCCACCCTTGGGAACACAGCAAGAGCACACCTTCCTCTTTTTCCTCCACCTACTCAAAGTCAAGATGATGAGGATAAAGACCTTCATGAAGATTTACTTTCACTTAATGAAGAGTAAATATATTTTCTCTTCTTTCTGATTTTCTTAATAACATTTTCTTTTCATTGGCTTCCTTTTTTTCAAGAATCCAGTATATAATACATGTAACATAAAAAGTATGTGTTAATCCCATATTTATGTTATCTGGTCAGTAGTAGGCTACTAGTAGTTAAATTTTTGAGTCAGAAATTGCTGTATTTTCAACTCTGTGAGGGGGCTCATTAGGGTTGCTGAAACCCTGTGCTGTTGAAAGGTTAACTATATATTAATTGGAGATTTAAAATGTCTGTATTTTAATTGTGAATGAATCTACATGCCATGTATCCAAGTTATTCAGAATTCCCAAGGGTAACATTCGTTCACTCATTCAAGAAAATCATCTATTTTGGGCAGTGTGTTAAATAAAATTAGTGATACAAAAAAAAGATTGAATCAAATTTTGTAATAGGTCAACGTACTGGAATTTAGTGTTTCATTGGAATTTAGTGTTATAGTGTAATTTCTGACTGGAAGCTCCATGTGGAATAGATATTGTGAGGCATCACCTTTGGTTGAGTAAAGTCAGGCCTTTGCATTCTCATCTTTAATGAAAGGCTTTCAGGAGCGGCTAAAGCTTAAACAAGTACATGAGTTAGTGACCTTGAAATGGTCAGCTTCTATTGCTTGCATGTTCTCCACACTTCACATTAATTCAAGGTATGTCTGATATGGTCATATGCCTGTATTGCATAGAAACATGTATGTGTCCTAGATGATTACTTGAACTAAAAATGCAAAAATGAATAAACCATAAATTTTCCAGTGAGTTACTTGGCCCATAAAAAAGGCAGCCACTAGAGAGTAAGCAGCTAACAACATTAATCTGACTTTGAAGAGAAAGAATTGCCACTACTTAATGCCTGCTGTTGATTTGTGAGCAAAACTACTGTTCCCTGACCATAGCGTGGTCATCTGATTTCCCTATCTGTCACTTGAGCTTTTGGGTTTTTTTTTTTTTTTTTTTTTTTGAGACGGAGTCTCGCTCTGTCACCCAGGCTGGAGTGCAGTGGCCGGATCTCAGCTCACTGCAAGCTCCGCCTCCCAGGTTTACGCCATTCTCCTGCCTCAGCCTCCCGAGTAGCTGGGACTACAGGCGCCCGCCACCTCGCCTGGCTAGTTTTTTGTATTTTTTAGTAGAGACAGGGTTTCACCATGTTAGCCGGGATGGTCTCGATCTTCTGACCTCGTGATCCGCCCGTCTTGGCCTCCCAAAGTGCTGGGATTACAGACTTGAGCCACCGCACCCGGCCAAGCTTTTGGGTTTTGATCAAGTTTTCATGCAGCATTTTGGATCTAGGAGCAGAGGTGGAGACTTGGTTGAAGAACTGAAAAAAGTTGCTATATTTACATATGTAAAGCCCAGTCACTAACCTCTTTCTGATTCATTGGCTCTGCTAAATGCAGTGCAGAGTGCAAAACCAGATAATGCTCCCTGCTTTAGTGGAGATAGTAGTGTTGGCCAATATTTGTTTGAAAGGAAAGTAGTGATTAAAATAAATGGACATGAGTTGCTTGAATCATTTAAGGAAAGCTGATTTAAAATGTCTTAGTATTTTTTTTCCACTTTGTTTCTACATGGCATATGCCCTAGGGAGATTTCTTTTTTAAGTTTTATTTTTAAACTCTCATTAAGATTTGTTTGAAGTTTTCTTTTTTTAAAAAAATGAAGAAACTTCATGCAACTGAATAGTCCAAGTTGTAATACCACCAAAAGAAAACAACATACAATCATATTATGATTCTCTAAGGAAACAATATACACATGCTGACTGGGTGGTTTTTGAGTAAGCTGTACCCATCGGAGAACGCTGGAGATTCTAGGTGTATTGATGCTCAAATTTGGCACTACCTCCCACTAATCACTAATTGGTCAAGTAGCTACTGGCACTAATACATAGATCTTTGATTTAACCATCTATACTTCTTCATCAGTATTGGTTATATGTGAGTTTCCTAGATCCTTAATGCCAAAAATGGATGAGTTAATTAATACATGATTCAAAGTACAAGGAAAAGAGCTTTCCCTTGACTGGCTTTCTGATGTCCTTCAGTGAAATTTGTGCCTAGACAACAGGAGGTAGTTCCAAGGAGACTAAATTTCATAGCTGGAGCAACTGTGCTGGATAGGGGAGAAATCAGGGTATGCCAGGAAAATAAACAAAATTTGGGTCCTCAACTTTTGCCAGTCCTTTTACTACCCTGTAGTAATTCATGTGGGCTAACTCCATGGTTATGGTGATGGAAGAAATTTTACCATAATATTGAGATTGTTCTTATGTCAGCAAAGTATGTTACCATTTTTTTGAGTGCCTATTTCACATCCAGCATTGTGCTTGTATGATGTCTAATAAAAAAATAAGAAGTACATGGAGTACTTTTTTTTTTTTTTAAGTAGAGGAGGAAATTGAAGATTAAGAAGAATAAGCCAGTTTTCCTAGTACATATATGTGAAGAGGCAGGGCCACCAATTGAACCCAGGTCTGTGGAGGGCTGATGTCTTGAGCTTTTTATTATCTATAAATGGTCACTTTAACAATTAAGTTTGAGCTAAAAAGCCAGATCAGTCAGGGATTATTGATCTCGCCATCACTTAAAGCCATTATTTGTATGAGGTATCACTGGAACCTGGGAAGAGGGCAAGTAGGAAAATGTGGTAGGTGGATTAACAAAATACTTTCACCTTATCTGAGATGGTGCATTAACAGCTACAAGAAAAGATATTACACTACCTCAAATTAACCCACTCATTAAATATGGAGTATAATAGCAACTGCTGGTTAACAAAAATCAAGACAAGAGTTCTGAGTAGAACTTCTGATCTTTAATTGTGATGAAACACAATACTTGTGATGTCTGATCATTTTTATTTTTACTCTGTGGTCATCAGTGGTCCCCATAGGAAACTTATGCATGAAAGTAAGATACTAGTTCAATATAAATAAATTTATCACTGATTATTTTTGTGCATTTAAGTCTGTGATAAGACAGATAAACAGATAAGCTGTACTCAAGAACAGAAGTTAATATGAATTATAAAGCAGCTAGGTAAGAACCAAATAAATAGATTGCTCATTTGAAAAGAAAAAAAAATGCTAGACTATTAAGTCCATATGGTGTAGTGACTGGAAGCTTTGCTTTTGTGGTCAGATAGTTACAAGCCCTGACACTAATACCTCTAAGACTTTTCATAACAAACTTTTATAAGCCTCAGTCTTCTTGTAGCAAAATGAGGATAATCATACTATCAACTGATGAAATTTTAGGGATGTTGCATATACACAGATCCAGATCTGCTGTGAGTCTTGATATATTGTAGTCATTTTAATGAATTTCATCATTATTATTACCACTGAAATAGCACATAGGAAGACGAGAACACCTTTGGAAAATTTAAAATTGAAGATTACTTTACTGAGTTTCTAACTTATTCTTGCACCGTGAAGCAGGTTTCCAAATGGAAAGGCATTTTAATTATGAGTCTTCCAGAAAGATAGATTAACTTTATAAACAGCCCTGAAATCGTAATTACTAATAACTCTCTTTATTCAAAAGCTTTGTCATATAATAAGTACTCACAAATACCAAGTAAATTGAGTTCATTTTCATTTGTATTATTTGTTCTTATATAAGGTAGGTAAGCATTTAAAATGCATAGTACAAAAGTCATTAATTGACACTTGCAATCCTTGTGAGAAATATGTAGACTTCTAGCATAAAACTAACACAGTGACAGTGAATATATTTTGTCAAATACTGGCACTACAATAAAGTCTAGTACCATTCAGAATAGATGCTTTGATGTTTTATGACTCAATATTCATTCAAAAATCAAGGAATACAGTCAATTAATATGCTACTAAAAATGCCAGGGCAGAAGTATGCCAGATGTTTCTAACTTTTGCACAGAAGGCAGCCATTCCTTTATTTGTAAAGTGTCTATTGAGCATCTTCTATATGACAGGGACTATTTCAGACACTGGGGATATAGAGATAGACAAGATATGCTTGGTTCTTACTCCTTGGGACTTGTATTTTAGTGGGCATAGACAATACAAAGTGAACGATGCACAGAAAGTTATATGTGCTATAAAAATGAAATGGAAAAAGGTAATAGAGAGTGACTGTGATGGGAGCAGGGGCCAGCTCTTTTAGATTAAGAAGTAAGGAGAGCTCTTCTGTTTGTGTAACAGTTTGTTAGTCTTGAAAGCATGCCTAGATTATCTTGAAGGCAGGAGAGGGTGTCTAAAAAACATCAAATTGAGAGTCACATCCGAGTTTAGAATGCCTTCATGTAGTTGAATTTACTTTATTCCAAAAGTCAATAGCCATCAAAACCATGAAGCTTCCTCTGTTTTGCATGGCTGTCTGTCTCCAACTCTTTATTCTGGTCCCTTAAAACCCTCTGGGAAAAATCCTTGATCTCCCAAATGTGATTTTATATTCTTTCTGTGTGCTTCCCTAGCACGTTCTGAATACCAACTTTCACAATACAGAACTGAAGAAGTTTATTTACTACCCACACATAAACCCATAACCCCCTTTTCTCTTGAAAGAAAATACTTGCCTTATTTAAATTTGTATATACAACAACCAGTATAGCTACAATTTTCCTACATTAGTGGTGAGAGATACATGAAACACGGGACATATAAATTTTACTAAGTGTCAGGACTCAACTTATTAAGCACTTTTATACTCAGTACATGTTGTGTATTTTCTCACTGATATTTGACCTATTTAAAATTAACTATCTTGTTGAACGTCAGAAATAACATTGCATTATTGAACCAGTTTTTATGTCTTCAGAATCACAAATGGTCATAGACTCTCTGGATATAATATTTAAACATTAAGTATTCACTCCCAGAGTATAATTGTCATTCACAGTTAATACATAGAAAATTCCCTACTTTGTGCCATATTCTTATCACCCTTCTCTGTAATTATGCCAGTCAACTCAATTCCTGCTGTAACTGATCTGATCCCTCATCCCTTACCCAATACATGTCTTCTTCTAACTCGTAGTTCACATTTGAATTTTCCACTTAAAATACATCTTGCTTTCCATATTTTCAGTCCTTATAAAGAGTTGTAGATGGGAAGCTATGCACTACAATGGGAAGAGCTGGTACTGAAGATCTTGTAGGCTAAGAAAACAATTAGTAGAAAATTTAATTTTGAGAGACTGGCATAATGCCACTATTTCCTGTAAATTAGGATCAACCCTAAAATGGAAATGCTAAATGAAATCTTTTAATATGTTCAGCTCAGTGGGCTTCAAAAATATTTTACATCAAAGCTATTCATGAAGTTTTGGAATTTTGAACATTTTTGTTCAAAGCCCCAGTGCTGTGAAATTCATGTGCAGATCCAAGAAAAAAGAATCTCTTTGAGGGAATTTGAGGTAACCTCTGAAGTTTTATATAGATATTCTCATGGCACTATATAAATTATTAAATATATATATTTTTTCACAATAGAGATGTGATACTTTCTACTTTCTGGATATTCTATTAGAAGATATACAGCAGCAGGTTTAGAGCTGTGCACATTATTAGCTCGCAACAAATGCTATTCACTCACTGATGAAGTGTAGGCTACAACCATATGCTTTAAGTGAATTTGATTGAGCCCATATAATATATCTGGCCATGGTTGACCCATAGCACTAGTTTCCCTGCATGATGATTCTTGGCAGCAAACAAGGCTGATTATTTTACAGCTTGGTGCCCTGTTTTCCCAGTGCCTTTGAGTCTTGCCATAATCACACTTTTCTTCATGTTATAGGTAAGAAAAATGAGCTATCACAAGTCTATTTGAGAACATTCTGGACGTCACACTCTGATTTCTATTGCTAATCAATTGCTAATTCTCCTGATTCTATTTGTTGTATATTATGTATACTTGTCTACTTAGCTTGAATCCCATTTCCTTTGCTTTATTCCATGCTGTATATCTTGTATCAAATTAGATGATATGTGTCACTTACATAGCAGGTGTTCTATATATGATAGATTTAATAATTTTTTGAATATTCCTTCCTTCTCCTTTTCATCCCTTCTGTATAATTCACTCACATTTATCCTCCTAGAGAGTTATTTTACTGATGTCACATCTTTGATCAAAACCTTTAACGATTCTCAAATGTTTAGAGAATAAAGTACAGACTTCTTATTCTGATAGTCAAGGCCTTCTTTGCCTGACCCCAACTTTAAACCTCTTTCTTGGCCATGAAGCCTACCTTTCTACACAGTGCTTAAAGGCTTGGATGATGGAATCAGATTCCAATATTGCTCTACAATTTGTGACCTATATGGCATAGTATCCTTATCGATAAAATTGGGAAAATAATTATTATTATTTCATTGGGTTGTATGATAATGATTGAGATAATAAATGTGAAGCTCTTAACACTGTCAGTTTCTTAACTTTTATCATATATCTGCCATATAATAAGTGTTCAATTTTTTGGTATTAATTTTTAGCAACCCCTTTGTATAGAGTGTTATACTATGTTTTTATGATGGGAAAACCTGAAAGGCATACTCTCCCCTCAGTCTATTGGCAGATTGTTTAGTGACAAATAGGCAGATGTTTAATGACCAAGCAAATTGAACAGCTTTAGCTTAGCTGATAATATTCTTTCTCTAAGTTTTCTGTTACAGTCATGCTCAATAAACGGACAAAAATAATTCCCTTGAAGAGAGATTATTTTCCTCTGCAATAATAATGTCTAGATAGTGTTTGAGAGTAACTGCACTACTGAGAGTGTCCTATGAACTCCTCAGTGTGCTAGAGGACAGCATGTACAGAGGGAACTGTAAGGCCACTCCAAGCCTCCCCTCTACTTTTCCTCTCTTCCCAATTCTCTTCTTCTACATTTTTAATACAATATCTCCCTGCCCTCTTCTTACTCCCAAAGGGGCAAAAGAGCTGAATGCTATCAATATCTCAGTTCCATTTTCTGAACTGATACCCATCCAACTAGGAAATGTTACAGAAACACACATAGCAAGCTAACAAGTTTTGAAACCAAGAGATAACCAATATTCTTCACGAGTATTATTTACTTCTGTAATTTCTGCCCTCAATTCTCTCTCCCCTGCCCCGTTTCCCTCTCTTCTCACCATTTTCCCAAGGAATAACATGTGCGCAACCCTTGTTCTTATCTCCTTGAACATCAGTCTTTTAATTAATGGGTGGCCTATCACACTGGGCATCAATCTGTTCATTGAAACTACAAGGAAGGTCATCCAAGAGTTAAACAATGTCAGGGCTTCTCAGTCAGAAGGGATATTATAAGTAACCTGCCAAACTTTGTTCACCTTTAGGACAGCAATTATCAGGAAACTCTGTTTTTAATATGGCAATTTAGGGCTAAACATGTGAAATAAACATGATGCTCTGAGAGTCTGTATTGATTTGTAACTCCTGACCAAGAAAGCCCCAGATGATTTCCTAGAAATAAATCTATATGCTTTGAATCATAAGATCCTCTCTCTCCTGGTCATAGGTTGTTGACATCTGAACTAAAGGCTGTGGACCTGCTAACTTAACATGACCCCTCTACATTAGATGGTCACTAATGTACTAGCATATCTACTGAGATTTTGTAAAAACCACTTGATATGTCATAAAATTATCATTTATTGAGTACCCGCTGTGGATTTTATCAGTTCACTGCAGCACTCTTAACAATAGCAAAGACATGAAATCAACCCAAATGCCCATAAATGATAGACTGGATAAAGAAAATGTGGTACATATACACCATGGAATAGCATGCAGCCATAAAAAGGAATGAGATCATGTCTTTTGCAGGGACATGGATGAAGCTGGAAGCCATTATCCTCTTTAAACTAAAGCCATTATCCCATTATCCTCTGTAAACTAATGCAGAAACAGAAAAATATTGTATGTTTTCACTTGTAAGTGAACAGTGAGAACACTTAGACATGGGGAGAGAAACAACACACACTGGGGCCTATTTGGGGAGGGTGGAGTAGGAGAAGAGCATTAGGAAAAAGAGGTAATGCATACAGGGCTTAATACCTAGGTGATGGTTTGATAGGTGCAGCAAACCATCATGGCTCGTGCTTATCTATGTTACAAACCTGCACATTCTGCACATGTATCCTGGAACTTAAAAAATAAAATAAATATAAAAATAAAATTTTGTATTAAAAATAAAAACACAAAGTTTAAAAAGACAAAACAAGCTAAAGTGACATTCATGTTATTTTATTATTTGCTATTTATTTTCAACTGTTACTTTATTACATTTTATTTTCATTTTTATCTTTTTTTATTTCAATAGTTTTTGAGGAACAAGTGATTATTGTTGGGTCGGTAAGTTCTTTAGTAGTGATTTCTGAGATTTTGGTGAACCTGTCACCTGAGCAATGTACACTGTACCCAATGTGTAGTCTTTTACCGCTTATCCTCCTATCTCCCTTCCCTTCAAGTTCCCAAAGTCTATTATATCCTCCTTATGCCTTTGCATCCTCATAGCATAGCTCCCACTTATAAGTGAAAACGTACAATATTTGGTTTTCCATTCCTGAATTACTTCACTTAGAATAATGGTCTCCAACTTCATACAGGTTGCTGCAAATGCCCTTATTTTGTTCCTTTTTATGCTTGAGTAGTATTCCATGGTGAATATATAACACATTTTCTTTATCCACTTGTTGGTTTATGGGCACCAAGGTTGGGGCTATATTTTTGCGATTGCAAATTGTGCTACTATAAACATGTGTATACAAGTGCCTTCTTCATGGAATGACTTATTTTCTTTTGGATAAATACCTAGTAGTGAGATTTTTGTACTGAATTGTAGTTCTACTTTTAGTCCTTTAAGGAATCTCCATACTGTTTTCCATAATGATTGTACTAGTTTATATTCCCACCAGCAGTGTAAAAGTGTTGCTTTTTACCACATCCACTATAGGATCTATTTTTTTTTGATTTTTAAGTTACAACTATTCTTGCAGGAGTAAGGTTGTATCTCATTGTGGTTTTAATTCACATTGCCTTGATAATTGGTATGTTAAGCATTTTTCATATTAGTTGGTCATTTGTATATCTTCTGATGAGAATTGTCTATTCATGTCCTTCATTAACTTTTTGATGTGATTTTTTTTTTCTTGCTGATTTGTTTGAGTTCCTTGTAGATTCTGGATATTAGTCCTTTGTCAGATGAATAGTCTGTGGTTATTTTATCCCATTCTGTGGGTTATATGTTTACTCTGCTGATTATTTCTTTCACTGTGCAGAAGATTTTTAGTGTAATTAATTCCCCTTTATTTATCTTTGTTTTGGTTATATTTGATTTTGGGTTCATGGACATGAATTAATTGCCTAAGCCAATGTACAGAAGAGTTTTTCCAGTGTTATCTTCTAGGATGTTTATGATTTCAGGCCTCAGATTTAAGTCTTTGATCCATCTTGAGTTAATTTTTGTATAAGGTGAGAGATGAGTATCCAGTTTCATTCTTATACATGTGACTTGCCAATTAGCTCATCACAATTTCTTGAGTAGGATGTCCGTTCCCCACTTTATGTTTTTGTTTGCTGGGTCAAAAGTCAGTTGGCTGTAAATTATTTGGTTTTATTTATGGATTCTCTATTCTTTTCCACTGGTCTACTTGCCAAATTTATACCAGTACCATGCTGTTTTGGTAACTACAAACTTGTTTATAGTTTGAAGTCAGCTAATGTGATACCTTTAGATTTGTTATTTTTGCTTATTCTTGCTTTAGGTATGTGAGCTCTTTTTTGATTCCATATGAATTTTAGGATTGTTTTTTCTAGTTTTGTGAAAAACTATGATGGGTATTTTAATGAAAATTACATTTAATCTATATATTGTTTTTGGCAATATGATCATTTTTACAACATTGATTCTACCCATCCATGAGCATGGGATGTGTTTCCATTTGTTTGTGTCATCTGTGATTTTTCTTAGCAGTGTTTTGTAGTCTTTCTTGTAGAGATCTTTCACCTCTTTGGTTGAGTATATTTTTCAGTATTTTATTTTTTTTGCAGTTATTTTAAAAGTTGAGTTCTTGATTTGATTCTTAGGTTAGTCTTTGTTAGTTTATAGCAATATTACTGATTTGTGTACATAGATTTTGTATCCTGAAACTTTACTGAATTCATTTATCATATCAAGGAGCTTTTTGAATGAATCTTTAGGGTTTGCTAGGTATACAATAATATCATTGGTGAACAGTGACAGTTTGACTTCTTCTCTGATTTGGACGTATTTTATTTCTTTCTCTTGATTGCTCTGGCTAGGTCTTATAGTACAACACTGAATAGAAGTGGTGAAAGTGGGCATCCTTGTCTTGTTCCAGTTCTCAGAGAAAATGCTTTCAACTTTTCCCTATTCAGTATAATATTGGCTGTGGGTTTATCATAGATGGCTTTTATTACTTTGAGGTATATCCCTTCTATGCAGATTTTGCTGAGGGTTTTGATCATAAAGAGATGCTGAATTTTATCAAATGCTTTTTCCACATCTATTGAAATGATCATATAATTTTTAATTCTATTTATGTGATGTATCACATTTATTGACTTGCCTATGTTAAATGATCCCTGCATCCCTTGTATGAAACCCAATTGATCATGATGTCTTATCACTTTTGATATGCTGTTGAATTTGATTAGCTAGTATTTTGTTCAGGATTTTTGCATCTATATTCATCAGGGATACTGGTCTATAGTTTTCTTTTCTTGTTATATACTTTCCTCATTTTGGTATTAGGGTGATACTTTTTTCATAGAATGATTTATGGAGGATTCCCTCTTTCTCTGTCTATTGAAATAGTTTCAGTAGGAATGGTACCAATTCTTCTTTGAATGCCTGACAAAATTTAACTGTGAATCTATCTGGTCCTGGCTTTTTTTTTTTTTTTTTTTTGGCAATTTTTAAATTACTGTTTCAATCTCACTACTTGTTATTGGTCTGTTCAGAGTTTCTATTTCTTCCTGATTATCTAGAAGGGTTGCATATTTCCAGGATTTTATCCATGCCTCCTAGATTTTCTAGTTTTGTATGCATAAAGGTGTTCATAATAGCTAGTCTTGAATGATCTTTTGTATTTGTGTGATATCAGGTGTAATTTCTCCTGTTTCATTTCTAACTGAGCTTATTTGGATTTTCTCTCTCTTTTTTTTTTTTTTGGTTAATCTCACTAATGTTCTGTTTTGTTTATCTTTTCAAAGAACTCACTTTTTGTTTCATTTATCTTTTGTATTTTTTTGTTTGAATTTCATTTAGTCCTGCTCTACTGTTTGTCATTTCTTTACTTGTGCTGGATTTGGGTTTGGTTTGTTCTTGTTTCTCTGTTTTTTTTGAGGTGTGATGTTACATTGTCTATTTTTGGTCTTTCAGACTTTTTGATGTAGGCATTTAATGCTATAAGCTTTCCTCTTAGCACCGCTTTCACTGTATCTGAGGGGTTTTGATAAGTTGTATCACTATTGTCATTCAGTTCAAAGTATTTTTAACTTCCATCTTGATTTCATTGTTGACCCAATGGTCATTCAAGAGCAGTTTATTTAATTTTCATATATTTTTATAGTTATGAGGGTTCTTTTTGAAGTTAACTTCCAGTTTTATTCCACTCTGGTCTGAGAGGATACTTAATATAATTTTGATTTTTTAAAATTTATCGAGACTTGTTTTGTGGTGTATCATATGGTCTATCTTAGAGAATGTTCCAAGTGCTGATGAAAAGAATGTATATTCTGCAGCTGTTGGTTAGAATTTTATGGAAATATCTGTTAAGTCTATTTGTTCTAGCTTCTGGTTTAAGTCCATTCTTTCTTTGTTGACTTTCTATCTTGATGACCTGTCTAGTAATGTCAGTGGAGCATTGAAATTCCCCACTACTATTGTGTTGCCATCTATCTCATTTCTTAAGTCTGGTAGTAATTGTTTTATAAATCTGGGAGCTCCAGTTTTAGGTTCATATGTATTTAGGATTTCTATTTCTTTAGGATTTCTATTTTCCTGTTGGACTAATTCTTTTATCATTACATAATGTCCCTCTTTGTCTTTTTTTTTTTTTAAACTGTTGTTGCTTTAAAGTATGTTTTGATTGATATAAGAATAGCTACTTCTGCTCACTTTTGGTTTCCATTTGCATGGAATGTCTTTAATTTAAGCTTCTGTGAGTCTTTTTGTGTTAGGTGAGTCTCTGGAAGACAGCAGATACTTGATAGGTGAATTTTTATCCATTTTGCCATTCTGTATCTTTTAAGTGGGGATATTTTGGCCATTTACATTCAATGTTAGTAGTGAGATGTGAATACTGTTCTATTCATGTTAGTTTTTGCCTAAATACCTTGTTTATTTTTCAGTCTGTTATTGTTTTATAGGCCCTGTGAAATTTATGCTGTAAGTGGGTTATATTTTGATGTGTTTGAGGTTCCATTTCAAGATCTATAACTTCTTTTAGCATTTCATGTAGTGCTAGTTTGGTAGCAGTGAATTATCTCAGCATTTGTTTGTGTGAAAAAGACAATCTCTTCCTCATTTATGAATCTTGGTTTTGTATCCAATTTTTTACATTGGATACAAAAATTATATTTTGTATATAATTTTTTATATCCATATAAAATTTTTGGCTAACAATTATTTTGTTTAAGGAGGCTAAAGATAGAACTTCAATCCCTCTGGCTTGTAATGTTTCTGCTGAAAAAATCTGCTGTTAATCTGATGGGTTTTCCTTATACGTTACCTGATTCTTCTGTCTCTCAGCTCTTAAAATTATTTCCTTCACTTTGAGAGGCAGAGTCACAGTTTCTCCCTACTTGGAACATCTACATTCCTTTGGATGAAAAGAGGTGCCTGTCTGATCTGAATAGCTGAAACAGTAGGACAGGAGTATAATTGAATTTAGATAATCTGATGATGATCAACCCAGGTGATGGTCTTTTAGCAATGAATTTCCCAAGAGTTCTTTGAGATTCTTGTATTTGGATGCCTATTTCTCTAGCAAGGCCAGAAGAGATTCTTCAATTATTTCCTCAAATAAGTCTTCCAAACTTTTAGATTTCTCTTCTTCCTCAGGAACATCAATTATTCTTAGGTTTGGCCATTTAACATAACCCCAAATTTCGTGGAGGCTTTGTTTATTTGTTAAAATATTTTTTATCTTTATCTTTGATTGGGTTAATTCAAAAGTCTTATCTTTGAGCTTGGAAGTTCTTTCTCCTACTTGTTCTAGTTTATTGTTGGAAGTTTCCACTACATTTTGTATTATCCTAAGTGTGTCTTTCATTTCCAGAAGTTGTGATTGTTTTTCCTTTATGATATTTATTTCTCTGCAGAATTTTGCATTCATATCCTGTATTTTTAAAAAATTTCTTTAAGTTGGTTTTTACCTTTTCTGGTATCTCCTTGAATAGCTTAATAATCAACTTTGTGAACTGTTTATCTGGAAATTCAGAGATTTTTTTTTTTCTTGGTTTGGATCCATTGCTGGAGTAGTAGTGTGATTTTTTTGGGGATGTTATAGAACCCTATTTCGTCATATTACCAAATTACTTTTCTGGTTCTTCCTCATTTGGGTAGACTATTTCTTGAATTTATTTTTGATTGGGCTGTGTCTTTTTAAAATTTTTCTCTGTTAAGGATCAGACTTTATTATTTATTTTAGCCTAATTTGATTCTTGGCATTTGTAGGGGTGAGGACTCTATATGAGACTCTTAGTTATAGAGAGTCTTTGTGAGCTGGCTTTCCTCAATGTTAGTTGTAGTAGTTATATTCTTGGTGTGTTGGCAAGTTCACTATCTCCTATGAAGTTGGAATGGCAGGGATCTCTTGAAGCCTATCTCATTCTCTTGTGGTATACAATTTATTTATATATTTATTTATTTATTTATTTATTTATTTATTTTCCTTGTGTTTTATTTGCTGAGTTGGCAATCCAGGCTTCCTGCCAGTAGGGGAGGTATTCCTGGCTGGCGACAATTTTGGCTAAGGCAGGAGGGTAGATGTAATATCCAATGGTAGGCTAAGGTCCATGCCTTGATGAGTGTGGCTAGGGAAGCTATCAATTAGATGTGTTGAGATTTAATCAGGGTGAAGAATGGGAACTACCTCAGCCAGTCAGCAGAAAGGCTAGTTACCTCATAGCCTCACTCTTGTCCTAGTGTTTCAGCTATTCAGATCAGACAGGCACCTCTTTTCACCTATAGGAATGTTGATGTCCCAAGTAGGGAGGAACTGTGACTCTACCTCTCATGCTGGCCTGAATCTCACGTGTGCTCCTCCTGTGTAGCTGCACTCACCCCAGATTTTTCTAGAAAGGTCATCTATAGGTGCTTTCACACTGCGTCCCTGTAATGGAAGCCCCAGATTTGTCTGCAGTGGAGTGCTGGGGGGAACAAAGACCCCTTCACCAAGACCCTTCAAGATCACAAAGGCTGCCTGACAGTTGGGGTATAAGTTCATACTTTCCCTACATGCAGCTAGCACTGCAATTGTGTCTCTGCTGTGAGAAATATGCACCAGTAGAAGGATCTGGAACTCAAGGCCTGCTGTTCAGTTTCCTTGGTCCCAGGGGGTGATCCCTTGATGTGGTGCTCTCCCCCTTCCCCTAGGGATGTGGATTCCTGAGAAACAGACTGTAGTGCTTGTTAATA
Source organism: Mandrillus leucophaeus (assembly GCF_000951045.1). Taxonomy (NCBI): domain Eukaryota; kingdom Metazoa; phylum Chordata; class Mammalia; order Primates; family Cercopithecidae; genus Mandrillus; species Mandrillus leucophaeus. Next base: position 104,135 of record NW_012108886.1, read on the forward strand.
CTTGTCTGGGCCTAGCCTTCCAGCAGTGCTACCAGGCTCCAGGTTGGTGCTGAGGAATGTCTGCAAAGAATTCTGTGATGTGATTGGTCTTCAGGTCTCTCAGCCATGGATACCAGCACCTACTCTAGTGGAGGTGGCAGGGGAGTGAAGTAGACTCTGTGGGAGTCCTTGGTTTTAGACAAGTTTAGTGTGCTGGCATTCTTGAATGCTTCTTATGCTAGCAGTGAAGTTGTCACATAGACAGACTCAGGACTTCTGGTTAGCCAGGATGTTGCAGGCAGTGGTATTAGCTGTTTTTGTTGTTGTTACTCATTTTATTTTCCTTCTTCTTTTTCCCAGAAAAGCAGTGTTATTCTGTCATGAGTTGCTGTAATGGCTGAGTTTGTTGGCCGCTAGCCAGGAGGTGGCATTTGCAAGAGAGCACCAGCTGTGGTATTAACAATGGGATTTGAGCTTGCCCTAAGTTGGCCAGTGGAAGTATTTTGGTTTCTCAGGTGATAGGTAGGGCCATAAAGCACCTGACACTTTATGTCTTTTGTGTTCAGCTACCAGGGTTGGTAAATAAATGCCATTTGGTGGGAGCAGAGTTGGATGTGTCTGAGTTTAGACTGTCCTTGGGCAGTGCTTGTTACAGCCACTTGGGAGACTGGGCGGTGGTTCTCAGGCCAATGGGGTTATGTTCCTGAGTGAGTCTTGGCTTCCTCTGTTGTGTCATATAGTTCACCAGAAAAGTGGGGAATAGCTAGTAGCAAAAGGCCTCTCTCAGCTCCACAAAGTTGGTGAGGCCAATCTAGCTTCTGTGGTGCCCAACTAACAGTGAAATTTCCCTGCTGAGAAGGCAAGCATAGCTTTCGGGCCACCCCCTTGCCCCCGGCCCTATCTGCCTACAATGTCGGCATTTCCTGGATTCTGCTCAAGAAAATCTATGCCCAGTCGAAATTATCACAAAATTCAGTTGGAAGATTCCTGCACCCTGTGACACCTCCCTAATTCTGCTGGCGGCCTTCCCAGAGGGTTGCTGTGGGATAAAGTCAGGGATGGCTTCCCTTGGCTCAAGCTGGAGACTGGTAGTGCCATCCTAAATCTGTTCCAGCTCTAGGGAAGGCTAAATTCTTCCTTCATGATCTGTATTTTCAGATTCCCCAGTGAGGATGTGTGTTCAAAGGCAAATTTTCCTCCTCTCACACTTTGGGAACTCACAGTTTTTTGCCTGTCTCCCAGAGTTTGCAGTGGCATGTCATTTCTTTCAAAGGATCTATGAATTTTCAACTTTTATTTTAGATTCAAGGGGTACATGTAGAAGTTTTTTGCCTGGGTATACTGTGTGATGCTGAGGTTTGAGATGCAAATGATCTCATGATCCAAGTACTGAGCATAGTACCTGAAATTCATTTGTCAACCTTTACCCCATTCCTCCCTCCCCTCTCCAGTGGTCCCAGGTGTCTATTGTTGTCCTTTTTATATCCATAAATGCACAATGTTCAGCTCTCATTTATAAGTGAGAACACACGGTATTGGGTTTTTTGTTTCTGCATTAATTTATTTAGGCTAATGGCCTCCAGTTGCATCCACGTTGCTGCAAAGGACATACTTTGTTCTTTTATTGTGGCTGTATAGTAGTCTATGGCATGTGTGTACCACATTTTCTTTATAAAATTCACCATTGATTGATTGGCACCTAGGCTGATTCCATGTCTTTGCTATTATGAATGGTGCAGAGATAAACATGCGAGTGCATGTATCTTTTTGGTAGAACAATTTGTTTTCTTTTGGATATATATCCAGTAATAGGATTGCTGGCTTGAATTGCAATTCTGTTTTAAGTCCTTTGAAAATATCTCCAAATTGCTTTCCACAGTGACTGAACTAATTTACATGATCAGCAGTAGTGTATACACATTCCCTTTTCTCTGCAGCCTCACCAATATCTGTTGTTTTTTGACTTTTTAATAATAGCCAATTTGACTGTTTTGAGATGATGTCTTGTGGTTGAGATTTACATTTCTCTGATTATTAGTGATGTGGAGCAGTTTTTTCATATGTTAGTTTGCCACTTGTATGTCATCTTTTGAGAAGTGTTTGTTCATGGCTTTTGCCCATTTTTTAAATGAGGTTGTTGTTTGTTTATTCAATTGTTGAAGTTGCTTATAGATTCTAGATACTAGACATTTATCAGATGCATAGTTTACAAATTTTTTTTCCCATTCTATAGGTTTTCTGTTTATTCTGTTACTTTTGCTACGCAGAAGCTCTTTAGTTTAACTAGTTCCCATTTGTCTATTTTTGTTTTCATTGCAATTGCTTTCCAGTGTTTAACTTAGTGTTAAATTTTAACTTAGCATTAACACTAAGTTAATTTTAACTTAGTGTTAAATTCTTTCCTAGTGCCCATATCCTATATGATGTTTCTGAGGTTTTCTTCTAGGAAGTTCTTATAGTTTGAGGTCTTACATTTATATCTGTAAACTATGTTGAGTTAATTTTTGTATATAATGAAAAGAAGGGGTCCAGTTTCATTTTTCTGCATATGGCTCGTCAGCTATCCTAGCATCATGTATTGATTAGGAAGTCCTTTCCTCATTGCTTATTTGTGTTTACTTTTCAAAGATTAGATGAGCTGTAGATGTGTGGTTTTATTTCTGGGGTCCCTATCGTTTTCTCTTGTTCCACGTGTCTATTTTTTGTACCATTACTGTGCTGTTTTTATTACTTTAGACTTATAGTCTAGTTTGTAGTGGGTGATTTTGTTTGGATATTTGTCCCCCAACAAAATCCCATTTTGAAATGTAATTCCCATTGTTGGAGGTGGGGCCTAATGGGAGCTGTTTGGGTGCTAGGGGTGGATCCCTCATGGCTTGATGCTGTCCTCCCAATAGTAATTGAATTTTCATGAGATCTGGTTGTTTAAAAATGTGTGGAACATCCCTTGTTCTTGCTGTCTCTCCTGCCATGTGATGTGCCTGCTCCTTCTTCCACCATAATTTTAAGTTTCCTGAGACCTCTTCAGAAGCAGATGCTGTTGCTGTGCTTCCTGTTCAGCCTCCAGAACCATGAGACAACTAAACCACTTTTCTTTTAAATTACCCAGTCTCATGTATTTATTTATAGCAATGTAGAAAATGCCTAAAACAGGTTATATGATAGCTCTAGATTTGTTCTTTTGGCTTAGGATTGCTTTGGCTGTTTGGTCTCTTTTTTGGTTTCATATAAATTTTAGAATAGTTTTTTTTTTTTTTTTTCCAATTCTTTGAAAACTGATATTGGAGTTTGATAGAATAGCATCGAATCTATAGATTGCAATGGGCAGTATGGCCATTTTAAAAATACTTACTCTTCCAGTTCATGAACTTGGATTGTTTTTTCATTTGTTTGTGTAATCTATTATTTAGCAGCTTTTGTAGTTCTCCTTGTAGAGATCTTTCATCTCCTTGGTTATAGGTTTTCTAGTTATTTTATTTTTTTGTGTGTGGGGCTACTGTAAATGAGATTGTTTCTTGATTTGACTCTCAGCATGAACATTATTGGTGCATAGAAATGCTACTGACTTTTGTACATTGATTTTGTGTCCTGAAGCTTTGCTGAAGTCATTTATCAGTTCCAGGAGTCTTTTGGTGGATTCTTTGGCATTTTCTATGTAGAGTATTGTATTATTCATGAAGAGAGGTAGTTTCTCCTATTTGGATGTCTTTATTTCTTTTTCTTGCCTGATTGCCTTGGCTAGAACTTCCAGTACTGTGTTGAATAGGAGTAGTAAGACTGAGCAATCTTGTCTTGTTCCAGATCTCAGAAGGACTGCTTCCAGTTTCTGTCCATTCAGCCTAATGTCAGCCGTGGGTTTGTTACAGGTGGCTCTTAATATTTTGAGGTTTGTTCATTTAATCCTAGTTTCCTTACGGTTTTTATCATGAAGAAATTTTGGATTTTATCAAAAGCTGTTTTTACGTATATTGAGATGGTCATATGGTTTCTGGTTTTAATTTTTTATAAGATAAATCACATTTATTGATTTGCACATGTTGAACCAGCCTTGCATCCCAGGATTGAAACTTACTTGATCATAGTGCATTAAATTTTTGATGTGCTGTTGAATTCAGTTTGCTAGTAATGTGTTCAGGATTTTTGCATCTATGTTCATCAGGGTTGTTGACCTGTAATTTTCTTTTTTCAATTATTTTTGCCAGATTTTGGCATGAGGGTGATGTTGACTTTGTTGAATGAATTGAGAAGGGATCTCTTCTCCTTGATTTTAAAACATAGTTTCAGAATCATTGGTAGCAACTCTCTGTATGTTCAGTAGCATTTGGTTGTGAATCCATCTGGACTGGGGCTTTTTTGCTTGGTAGGTTTTTTACTACTGATTCAATTTTGGAATTTGATATTGGTCTGTTCAGTGTTTCAATTTCTTCCTAATTTAATTTTGGGAGATTTTGTGTTTCCAGGAATTTATGTATTTCCTCTAGATTTTCTAGATTGTGTGTGTAGAGGTGTTCACAATAGTGTCTGAGGATCTTTTGTGTTTCTGTGAGATCAGTTGTAATCTCACGTTTTTCTTTTCTAAGTGTACTTATTTGTATCTTCTTTCTTTTTTCTTTGTTAATCTAGCTAGTGGTCTATCCTGTTGATCCTTTCAAAAAACCAACTTTTTATTTCATTGATTGTTTGTACTGGTTTTTTATTTTAGTTATTTATTTTTTTCTGCTGGCTTTGGGTTTAGTTTGTTCTTGTTTTCCTAGTTATTCTAGGTAGGGTAATATCATTGATTTGAAACCTTTCTTTTTGAGGTAGGTATTTAGAATTATAAACTTTCCTTTTAACACTGTTCTGCTGTATCCCATATATTTTGGTATGTTATGTCTCTAATTTAATTTATTTTAAAGATTTTTTTTTTATTTCTGTCTTGTTTTGTTGTTTACCTAAAATTCATTCAGGTACAAGTTGTTTAATTTCCGTGTAATTCTGTGCTTCTAAGAGATCATGGTATTGATTTTTATTTTTATTGCACTGTGGTTTCAGAGTATGGTTGGTATGATTTTGATTTTTTAAAAAATTTATTGAAGCATGCTTTACGCCTGAGTATGTGGTCAATATTGAAGTATCTTCCATGTGCAGATGAGAAGAATATACATTCTGTGGTTGAGGAGTAGAATATTCTGTAGATATCCATCAGGTCCAGTTGATCAACTGTCAAATTTAAATCTAGAATTTCCTTGTTAGTTTTCTGTCTTGACCATCCATCTAATGCTATCAGTGGGGTGCTGAAGTTTCACATTGCTATTTTGTGACTTTCGTTTTGCGGGCCTTGAAGTACTTGTTTTATGAATCTGGGTACTCTAACGTTGGGCGTGTATTTACTTAGGATAGCTAAGTATTCTTGCTGAATTGAGTGTTTTATCATTATACAATGCTCTTCTTTGTCCTGTTTAAACTGCGGTTGGTTTAAAGTCTATTTTATTTGATGTTAGAATCATTACCCTTGCTTATTGTCTTTTGTTCACGTGGTAGCTCTTTCTTTAACCATTTGCTTGGAACCTATAGGTGTCATGAAATGTGAGATGGTTTTCTTGAAGATGGTAGACAGATGGATTCTTTAAAAAAATCCAATTTGCTACTCTGTGCCTGTGGAGTTTTTAGATTATTTATATTTAATGTTAACATTTATATGTGCGGTTTTGATCCTATCAAGACGTTGTCGCCTGGTTGCATTGTGGTTTCTATTGTGTTTTGCTTCATAGGGTCTGTGGGCTATGTACCTAAAATGTTCTGTTTTTTTTTTTTTTTTTTCTTTTTATGGTAGCATGTATTACTCTTATGTTTCCAGATGTGTGTGTAAGCATGGAACTGGGAAACCTCCCCAGCTTCAGTTGTCTGCATGGTGATGAGGAGTGACTTAAGTTCCTAATTCAAGAGAATAGTTGCTCTGGATGCCTGGAGATTTGCCTGGGTATGGAGCAGAGAGGGACCCCCTGCACCAAGATTTCTGCACAGGAAGGGTAGGGCATTTCAGGATGCTGAACCAGGCAAGCAGGTGCTCTTGAAAGCCTGGAGATCTGCCTGGGTGTGGAGCAGAGAGTGTCCCCCCAACACCAGGATCTCTGCACAGAAAGGATGGGATGGGCAAAGCTACCGATCAAGGTGAGCAGGTGCTTCAATTCCTGGAGATCTGCCTGAGCATGGAGCAGAGAGAGCCGTGCTGCACCAAGATCTATATCCAGGAAGAATGGGGTGGCACAGGCTACTGAACTGAGTGAACAGGTGTTCTGAATGTCTGGAATTCTGTCTGGGCATGGAGCGGAGATGGCTATAATCTATGTCTAGGAAGGGTGAAGTTGGCCAGGCTGCTGAACCAGGTAAATGGGTGCTCAAAATGCATGGATTTCAGCCTGGGAATTAGAGCAAAGAGAGCCTCACTATACCACAATCCTGGGGGAGCAGGTTGGGGCAGCCAGCGATGGCATATACAGGTCAGTTCCAGGTCACCAAGTTTGCTCTGGTTGCAAGAATTCTGCCCAGGAGAAACTGCAGCTATAATAGCTCACTTTCCACCTTAGGCTTGTGACTGGGAAGAGCACAAAATCAGTGCCTTCTGCTAAGATGATTTCCTTAGTTATGGATATGGAGGGCCCTACTCCACTTCAGAGTAGGTGCTCTAATCTCTGCCCCAAGACACAAATGCTTGCACAGCCATGCTTCCCGGTCACCAAATGACTAACTTTGTGTGCATCTGGATTTAAGACAATCCTAAGCAAAAAGAACAAAGCTGGAGGCATCACACTAGCTGACTTCAAACTATATTACAAGTCTACAATAACCAAAATGGCATAGTACTGTTACCAAAACAGACATATAGAACAATGAAATAGAACAGAGACCTCAGAAAGAACACTACACATCTACAACCATCTGATCTTCGAAAAACCTGAGAAAAACAAGCCATGGGGGAAAGGATTCTCTATTTAATAAATGGTGCTGGGAAAATTGGCAAGCCATCTGCAGAAAACTGAAACTGGACCTGTTCCTCACACCTCATGCAAAAATTAACTCAAGATGGATTAGTGACTTAAATGTAAAACCCAAAGCTGTAAAGACTCTAGAGGAAAACCTATGCAGTACCATTCAGGGCATACTCATGGGCAAAGACTTCATGATGAAAACACCAAAAGCAATTTCAACAAAAGCCAAAATTGACAAATGGAATATAATTAAACTAAAGAGTTTTTGCATAGCAAAAGAAACTAGCAGCAGAGTGAACAGGCAACCTACAGAATGGGAGAAAAATTTTGCAATCTACCCATCTGACAAAGGTCTAATATCCAGAATTAAAAAGGAACTTAAACAAATTTACAAGAAAAAAGCAACCTCACTAAAAAGTGGAAAAAGGATGTGAACAGACATTTCTCAAAAGAAGATATTTAGGTCAGGGATGATGGCTCAAACATGTAATCCCAGCACTTTGGGAGGCTGAGGCAGGCGGATCACGAGGTCAGGAATTTGAGACCAGCCTGACCAAGATGGTGAAACCTCATCTCTACTAAAAATACAAAAATTAGCCGGATGTGCTGGTGTGCACCTGTAATTCCAGCTATTCAGGAGGCTGAGACAGGAGAACCCCTTGAACTCAGGAGGCGGAGGTTGCAGTGAGCTGAGATCACTCCACTACACTCCAGTCTGGGCGACAGAACAATAATCTGTCAAAAAAAAGAAAAAAAAGATATTTATGTAGCCAACAAACATATGGAAAAAAAAAAAAAACAAAGCTCAACATCACTGATCATTAGAAAAATGCAAATCAAAACCACAATGAGATACCATCTCATGCCATTCAGAATGGTTATGATTAAAAAGTCAAGAAACAATAGATGCTGGCAGGGCTGTGGAGAAACAGGTATGCTTTTACACTGTTAGTGGAAATGTAAATTAGTTTAACCATTGTGGAAGACAGTATGGCAATTCCTTAAGGATCTAGAACCAGAAATACCATTTGACCCGGCAATCCCACTACTGGGTATATACCCAAAGGAATATAAATCATTCTACTATAAAGACACATGCATGCATATGTTTATTGCAGCACCATTTACAATAGCAGAGATGTGGAACAAACCCAAATGCCTGTCAATGATAGACTGGATGAAGAAAATGTGGTACATATACACTAAGGAACACTATGCAGCCATAAAAAAGAATGAGATAGGGTCCTTTGCAGGGACATGGATGAAGCCAGAAGCCATCATCCTCAGCAAACTAGCACAGCAACAGAAAACCAAACACCACATGTTCTCACTTATAAGTGAGAGTTGAACGATGAGAACACATGGAGACAGAAAGGGGAACAACACACACACCGGGGCCAATCGGGGGTAAGGGGGCAAAGGGAGGGAGAGCATTAGGACAAATACCTAATGGATGTGCGGCTTAAAACCTAGATGACGGGTTGATAGGTGCAGCAAACCACCATGGCACACATATACCTATGTAACAAACCTACACGTTCTGCATTTGTATCCCGGAACTTAAAGCAAATTTTTTTTTTTTTTTTTTATAAAGGAAGTAAATGAACAAGAGCAATAAAAGTAAACTTCTAAGTTAGAATTCTATACCTATTACAATATTCTTCAAAATGAGGATTAAAGACATTCTAGAAAACAATAATTTCAGAAATCCAGCACTGGCAGATCCAGATGCACAAAGGAAGTGATTAGGACTTGATCTTTATTAATATTATTATACTTTTAGTTCTAGTGTACACGTGCAGAATGTGCAGGTTTGTTGCCTATGTACATATGTGCCATGTTGGTTTGCTGCACCCATTAACTCATCATTGATCTTATTCCATCTCATGGCTCTACCTTCCTTTCTGTTGACTTTTTCATATGGTTCATTATTAATGATGACCGTAGGTGGAATCAACCTTATATTTTTATAATTCTGAGTTGAATCAATAAACAGAGATCTCTTCCAACAGTTCAAACTAGAAGTTGGTTATATTTTCAAACTAACTGCTAAAGCCTAAGGATTCAAGGTTATGATTTTCCAGGCACTGGTCATGTGGAGCATCTAGTTTGGAGTCATGTTAGCTCACCCAAATCCCCTGGAAGTGGTGGTTCCCCAAAAGAAAGTGGAGTTATATTATTTACAATATGGGGAAAGGTGGAAAAGCAAAGAGAACCAGTGATCATTTTCTTTCCCTGTAGCACATTTGCAGGTTCCTCTGGGTCCCATACATTATCTTATGTAAATCAGCATCTCTAAAAAGGTTTGATGAGTTTCTTAAGCTTTGGAGTCTCAAAGTCATGTCTCACACAAATTCAAGGAAGATAACACAGTTTACTCTTATTTAGTCTGTGTAACGTCTTCACATGGCCATTCTTGGTAGGTAATAATCTAAACTTTTCTCAGCCCACATTGAGCTGGCTCCTTCCTTCCTACTTGCCTGTCTGTACCTGTATTTCTCCCTCCCTCTCTCCCTAGATTTATATATACCCAAAGGAATATAAATCATTCTACTATAAAGACACATGCATACATATGTTTATTGAGGCACTATTTGCAATAGCAAAGACACGGAACAAACTCAAATGCCTGCCTCCCTCCCTTCCTCCCTTCCTCCCTCCCTTCCTCCCTTCCTCCCTTCCTCCCTTCCTCCCTTCCTTCCTTCCTTCCTTCCCTCCCTCCCTTCCTCCCTTCCTCCCTTCCTCCCTTCCTTCCTTCCTTCCTTATTTCCTTCCTTCCCTGCCTCCCTCCCTCCCTTCTTCCATCTTTCCTTTTCTTCTTTTCTATTTTTTCCCTTCCTTTCTCTCATTTTTGTTCATTTTTTCCAAATATTTTTCCTGCATTTATTTGTCCAAGATGACTCCCTCCTAACCCAAGGTTTTCTTCTAGAAACTTACAAGGAAAATTCAACTTTTTGCATCTTTATTATTTTGTATTTATACTTGATTGTACAGTTTTCTTTTCTTTTTAAGTGTCTATAACAGTCTTTGCTTTTTTATATAATTTTAAACTCCTACTCATATTAGTTAATTCTTTTCTCATAGGCATATGCCTCTTTCATTCATCAAGACTATTCTAGAAACCTCCTATTCACCTTCAGTGGTTAGATCAAACTTCCATTTTTTGGAGAAGGTTTCCCCAAAGTTTCCAAAGCCCTAGAAAATAAGTTTTACATATAAAACTTTCACTTCATTTAGATGGCACTGCAATTTTCTGAGATGTCTCTTTCCTTAATAAGGCAATCTCTTCCTTGATTACCTTGATGGTAAGGACTATGTTACATTAAGTATTATATCCTTAGTCTGCCACAGTACCTAGCACACATTACTTGCTGAATATATATTTGCTGAGATGCATGGAAAAGAGAAAAAACAAAGGATTTGGGATTAACTCTGCAAAGCAAACATTCTTCTTTCTCTAGATCATTTTGACATTATTTTATCTGCCTTCAACTATCTCCTCTTTTTAAAATTGTTTTATAATTTTTCTGGGAATATACATTTATGAAATAGTATAATATGATAGTGAAATCCTTTTTTCTATCAGATCTTTAGACCATTTAAAAAGTAATTATATGAACTTACAGTGTTATTAATTATGTTCATTGAATTGGCATTTCCATTATGAATCCATTTTTAATTACATTGGACATATTTTATCAATATTTCATCTGAGAGAAGCAGACTATATAAAGGTCCTTGCAAAAAAATACGTACCAGATGAAATGCAAAACTTCTATACACAGTGATGCTAGCCATGATTGGAAATCTGATAAGGCTTCTGAAAAATTTCACCGACTTAAATATGGTCTTCACTAACAAAGAAAATCGGTAATTCAGAGATTATCCTGATTTGTAATAGCCAAAAACGTCTAGACAGTATGTAAATAGTTGACTGTGTTGCTCAATTTTCTTCTCCATTAGGTTTGTGAGGGAGAAAAAGACTGAAGGAGAAATTCTCAAGTTGAAGCCTTGCTGCCATTAACCGACAAAGAGCTAGGAAAGAAAAGCCATGTTGCCATGGTAGTATAGAATGTTGGTATCAGTTAAGACTCTTGAATACGAGTGTCAGAGCCCTAACTGAAGTGGCTTAAAAAAACAAGGTAGATCTGTGGGCTCTTATAAATGCAAAGACAAAGATCTTCTTGCTGGATCTAAAGCTAAGACAAAATACACTTGAGTTTTACTAGTATTCTAGGCCAGTAGTTAACAAACTAAACCAGATAATAAATAGTTTAGGCTATGGGGGCCTTATTAGGTCTCTGTTGCATATTCTTGCTTTTTTGTAGTTTTCACAACCTTTTAAAATATAAAAATCAATTTTAGCTTATAAGTCATACAAAAACAGGCCATGGAATTTGGCCTACACAACATAGATTGCCAACTCCTGATAAATTAAAATCCATATTCAAAATGTTGTTAATTCTTCCAATAACACTTTTATTACCATTTTTCCAGGTGTAGGATTCATTCATAATAACTTATTGTATTTAGTTGTCATGAATCTTTAGTCTGTTTAAAAACACATATTAGAGTTTTTTCCTTTTTTTTCCCCTGCGAGATGGTAGATTAAAGGCCTTTGGCATGCCTCAGCCACGTGAAAATAGCAAGATAGTCCATAAGGACATCCCACATTCAGGAGAGAATGCCAGCACAGAATCCCCAAGGTGACTGCCTGAGAAAAGTAGATGAAGCCTCTATGTGAGAGAGGCAGAGCCTCCCTCTGTGTATTACATTTCCAATAGAGGTCTGAGAAACCCAGGCCATGGGAGAGCCTTCGTTTCTCCCTAGACCTGGAGTTAATCTGAGGAAAGTTTTGGAGATGCTGTGAGGAAAAGACATCAGAAAACGATGCAGACATTTTCTAAAATCTGAGACTGACAGCAGGAAACCATTTTTTATTTTATTTTATTTTGTTTTATTTTGTTTTGTTTTATTTTAAGTTCTAGGATACATGTACAGAAACTGCAGGTTTGTTACATAGGTATACATGTGCCATGGTGGTTTGCTGCACTTATCAACCCATTATCTAGGTATTAGGCCCACATGAATTAGGTATTTGTCCTCATGCTCTCCCTCCCCTTTTCCCCTCACCCTCTGACTGGCCCCGGTGTGTGTTGTTCCCCTCCTTGTGTCCATGTGTTCTCATTGTTTAACTCCCACTTATGAGTGAGAACATGTGGTGTTTGGTTTTCCGTTCCTGTGTTAGTTTGCTGATGATAATGGGTTCCAGCTTCAACCATGTCCCAGCAAAGGACATGATGTCATTCCTTTTTATAGCTGCATAGTATTCCATGGTGTATATGTGCCACATTATCTTTATCCAGTCTATCATTGATGGGCATTTGGGTTTGTTCCATGTCTTTGTTATTGTAAATAGTGCTGCAATAAACATGTATGCATGCATCTTTGTAGCAGAATGATTTATATCCCTTTGGGTATATTGGGATTGCTGGGTCAAATGGTATATGTGGTTCCTAGATCCTTGAGGAATTGCCACACTGTCTCCCACAATGGGTGAACAAATTTATATTCCCATCAACAGTTTGGAAAAGCTTTCCTAACAGCCTCGCCAGCATCTATTGTTTTCTGAATTTTTTTAAAAATCGCCACTCTGAATGGCATGAGATGGTATCTCATTATGGTTTTGATTTGCATTTCTCTAATCAGTGATATTGAGTTTTCTTTTTTTCATGTTTATTGGCTACAGAAATGTCTTTTGAGAAATATCTGTTTATAACCTTTGCCCACATTCTGATGTTTTTTGTTTTTTTTTTCCCTGTAAATTTGTTTAAGTTTCTTGTAGAGTCTCTATATTAGACCTTTATCAGATGAGTAAATTGCAAAATGTTTTCCACATTCTGTAGGTTGCCTGTTCACTCTGCTGCTAGTTTCTTTTGTGGTGCAGAAGCTCTTTAATTTAATTAGATGCCATTTGTCAATTTGGCTTTTGTTGCAATTCCTTTTGGTGTTTTTGTCATGAAGTCCTGATGGATAAGCTTTTTGATGTGCTGCTGGATTTGGTTTGCCAGTATTTAATCAAGGATTTTGCATTGTTGTTCGTCAGAGATATTGGCTTAAAGTTTTATTTTTTTCTATCTCTGCCAGATTTTTCTATTTGGGTAAAATTAGTTAGAGAAGCGTCCCTCTTTTCAAACTGTTTGAAATAGTTTCAGAAGGAATGGTACCAGTTTCTTGTTTTATCTTTGGTAGAATTTGGCTGTGAATTGGTCTGGTCCTGGACTTTTCTTTGGTTGGTAGGCTATTAATTACTGCCTCAATTTCAGAACTTCTTATTGGTCTATTCAGGAATTTGACTTATTCCTGGTTTAGTCTTGGGAGGGTGTATGTGTTCAGGAATTTTAGTCTTGGGAGGGTGTATGTGTTCAGGAATTTATCTATTTCTTCTAGATCTTCTAGTTTGCAGAGAAGTGTTTATAGTATTCTATGATGGTAGTTTCTATTTCTGTGGGGTTGGTGATGATATCCCCTTTATCATTTTTATTGTGTCTATTTGATTCTTCTCTCTTTTCTTCTATATTAGCCAATCTACTGGTCTATTTTGTTTTTTTAAAAAAATTTTTTCATTGATTTTTTTAAGGGATTACTCTTATTATTATACTTTAAGTTCTGGGACACATGTGCAGAGAGTGCAGGTTTGTTACATAGGTATACATGTGCCATGGTGGTTTGCTGCACCCATCAACCCGTCATCTACATTAGGTATTTCTCCTAATGCTATACCTCCCCTTGCCTGACAGGCCCCAGTGCGTGATGTCCCATCCCCGTGCCCATATGTTCTCATTGTTCAACTCCACTTATGAGTGAGAACATGTGGTGTTTGGTTTTCTGTTCCTGTGTTAGTTTGCTGAGAATGATGATTTCCAGCTTCATCCATGTCCCTGCAAAGGACATGAACTCATTTTTTTATGACTGCATAGTATTCCATGGTGTATATGTGCCACATTTCCTTTATGCAGTCTATCATTGACTGGCATTTGTGTTGGTTCCAAGTCTTTGCTATTGTGAATAGTGCTGCAATAAACATACATGTGCATGTGTCTGCATAGTAGAATAATTTATAATCCTTTGGGTATATAACAGGTAAACAGATTGTTGGGTCAAATGCTATTTCTAGTTCTAGATCACTGAGGAATCGCCACACTGTCTTCCAAGATGTTTGAACAAATTTATACTCCCACCAGCAGTGTAAAAGTGTTCCGGTTTCTCCATATCATCTCCAGCATCTGTTGTTTCCTGACTTACTAATGATTGCCATTCTAACTGGCATGGGATGGTGTCTCACTGTGGTTTTGTTTTGCATTTCTCTAATGACTAGTAATGATGAGGTTTTTTTTCATGTTTGTTGGCCGCATAAATGTCTTCTTTTGAGAAGTGTCTGTTTATATCCTTTGTCCACTTTTTGATGTTTTTTGTTTGTTTGTTTGTTTTTTCTTGTAAATTTGTTTAAGTTCCTTGTAGATTCTGGATATTAGACCTTTGTCAGATGGATAGATTGCAAACATTTTCTCCCATACTGTAGTTTGCCTGTTTACTGATGACAGTTTCTTTTGCTGTGCAGAAGCTCTTTAGTTTAGATTCCATTTGTCAGTTTTGGCTTTTGTTGCAATTGCTTTTGGTCAGTTCTCTAGTCGGTTCTGATGGCAGAACCTGGATACCTCAGTTGCCAGTGCAGGATTTGCATGCTGTTATGGTTGTTTTCGATGAGTGCCTCCACTCACCACTGCTTCTAGTTGGTCATCTTGGCCCCAATCCCATTTATTTTCTTTTAGCTTATTAAAAATGTCATTCCATCATCTTATTGTTTCTATCATTTTAGTTAAATAAAAATCTGTTGGTTTTATTTTAATGATTTAAAACTAATGTCTATATTCTCTCTCCATTTAAGATTGTTTCTTTTCTTTTTTTCAAACTTTGACTATTATATGCCTGGGTGTGGTTCCCTTGTATTTATCCTCTGTGGGATTTGCTGAGCTTCTTGAAACTGGGTTGATGTTTTGGGGTTTTTATAATCAGCTGTAGACAATTATCAACAATTTGACTTCATTTTCTTTACCCTCTGCAACTCCAATTACATGTATGTTGTACATTTTCCATATATTTCTTATGCAACTTTCTATTTTTCAAACATATTTTCTATTTGTGTGCTTTAGTCTGTTTTTTTCCCGTCTACTTTCTTATTCACTATTAATATCAGTTTAATATTTTTGAGTTTTGTAATATTTGATTTTTAAAAACTGAGTACAGATTTCTGTTGAAACTCTCCATCTTGTCACCTATTTTCTTGCACACATGAGTCATAATTTTCTTCAAATTTGTGTCTGATATCTCAAATATTGGTGTTATCTGTAGACAGGTTTTTGTTGCTTTTTTTGTCTTCATTACTTTTTTTGTCATTCCTGGTAATTTTTGATTAAATATTTGTAGGAAAAATTGTAGAGGTTCTGGATGATGTTATAGTCTTCAAGAGATTTATTTACCCTCTCCTCTGACTGTTAGCTAGAGTTGAGCATATACACCCAATACAATTGAGAGGAGAGGTTTTTTAAAAGATCAGTGTAAAGATCAAAAATCCTATGGTGTAGGTCTCCAGTGGTTCCAACTGAGAACCTGGAGTGCTTATTATGACTCTTTCTCCTTAGCAGATCCTGAACTTCAATTTCTATTACTCAGTATCACTGAAATGCTGAAATGTCTGTCCTGTTTAATACTCACTGAATTCTTATTCCTAAAAGGCAAAAATTGTTTGGTACTCAGTGACTCCTTTCTTCTTTAGATGTAGCATACACTTTCTAGTTCACTACAGATCCCACCACTCAATACTGTTTTGCCCCCAACTAGCCTTATTCATTTTCATTACCCATACTTGTTTATAGTCATTTGATTTCTACATCGTCAAATCAAGTAGGACAATAGGATATTCTCTGTTCTTCAGACTAAACAGAGGAAGAAGCTTCTGAGGCAATAAAAGGGATTTATGTTAGGCATAAAGTGAGGCACAGCTTAAGAATTTGCAGATGCTTCCATGAGAAACCTACTGAGTTTTAGGCTGTGTCTTTCCCCTCTATTCTTCCAGGAATGTTGATCCCTCTCATACTAGCAACGTTGGCAGCCTTAAACTTCAATGTTGTCTCTATAGTCCTGTGGAATTGCCAAAACACTCCGATGACTTTTCTACCTTTTGATAGCTGCCTCTTCACTATTGGCTTCTTAGCCTCTTCTCTTCTGCTAAAAATGGACAAATTCTCCCAGTAGAAAAGTGGTATTCAGTAAGTGCAACTCATCTCAATGAGCTTCACTTTTCTAAGATATTGACCTCCCATATCCTAGTTGCAAAGTCGTTTTTACTGTCTCCAAACAGACTGTGGGGTGTATGTGTGTGTGTGTGTGAGAGAGAGAGATTTGGATTTTTGGTTGCTGTCAGTGAGAAATGCTACTCTATCATAGCTTGAACCCAAAGAACTTTTACCTGCATATTATTTTAGACATTGGTTCATTGCATATAAAAGTTCAGATTTTTTCCTCCTGAAAAATAACCAACTATGGCAACATAAGATTCTTATTTCATTCCACCAGGCATGCGTTTTCCGAGACACACAATCATCACCCCTCTGTATTGTCTTTCACTCTTCTAGCTTCACTTATTTCCATCACCTTCATGTCCCTCTGTAATAATTTTATTTTGCATATCTTGAAGTGTATTAAGAGAATAGTATGTTCTCTGCCCTTCAAGCTTCAATAGAGGAAAGGAACTTCAGTGGCCATAAAAGGGATTTTTCTTAGACATAAATCATTTCCACATTGTAGGTACTATTCAATATAGGCAAGGTATTTCTAGAATATGTTACAAATACACTAGACGCTCTATCCCTGTAGTATAGATCGGACTATGTTAGGTGGACTTGGTGACTGTAGCTTCATTAACCTCTGGCACAATGCTTAAAAAAAAGAACATGTAATAATTATCCAGAGATTTGGTATAAATGTACATCATCCTTTCAATCATTCATTTAGTCAATGTTATTACATTGACTATGTTATTACTGGCCTAGTTTTTAGGCACTCAGAATCAATGTAAGCTTTGGTTTGTCAGGATAATAAAGATAATAAATGAATAAAGAAACAAATAAATATGTTAACTTAAGATAATCTTAAGTACTTATGATAAGCAGAATAATGGCTCTAAAAGATATCCACGTTCTAATGTGTAAGATCTGTAAATATGTTACTTTACATGACAAAGGGGACTTTGCAGGTGTCACTAAGGTTTAGAACTTTAAAATGGGGAGATTATCTTGTATTAACCTGAATCTGAGTCTTTAAAAACTGAGAATCTTTCTTGGCTGCAGTCAGAGATAGATATAACTACAAAAGAAAGGATCAGAGAGATGCAGCGTTGTTGGCTTTTAATGTAGACAAAAGGGTCTGGGAGCCAAGGTTTGTGGATGGCTTTGAAGAACTAGTCAAGAGAGAAAAATAGCTTATTACCCAAAGCCTCTAGAAAGAAATGAAGGCTTGCTAACATGTTAATCTCAACCTTAGTAAGATACTTGGACTTTTGAACTACAGAATTGTAAGATAATCCAGTTGTATTGTCTTAATCTACTAGGTTTGTGACAATTTGTTACAGCAACAACAGAAAACTGATAAAATATTATAAAGAACATAATACAGGTTAGTGACATAGAAAATGGTGGTGTTGTTAAGATGCCAACACTAGCTAGGGTGATGATAGAAAGCTTCCCAACAAGGAAACATGGCAAGTAAGTCAGGAGACAATATAGGGAATCTTTGCCACTTGGGGACTGGAAAGAATATCAGTGTAACTCGAGGCTAACTGAAGAGTGAGATGTATGTGTTTGGGGTGGGCATAGAGACTAGCAGATTGGAAAGATGATGGACAGAGAATCAAGCAGGTGCTAGATTGTGTAGGTCCCAGTAAAGTATTTGAATTTTGTTCTTATTTTGTTTAGAGGCTTTTTAGCAGGAGAATTATATAATTGTATTGGCCTTCTAGGTCCCATCTGCAGAAAATCTGATTTACTCAGCTTCCAAAGGGATCTGAGAATCTGTATTTGTGTAAGCATCCCAACTATTTCTGATGCAGGTGATCTTTGGATCGCCTTGTGACAAATGCTGGTTCAATTTCTATATATCTTTTGGGATTTCCCCCCGCCTGCCACCACCCTGGCTCATATAGATGTATTTCCTGTTCCTGCCCCAATGCTTTTTCTTCCTTGCAGACACTTTCCAAAAATGTATCATAATCTTGAGAGCATGGAACATTTTTTAGGTTCCTTCCATCTTGCTCATGGACCCTAGCATGATTTGGGGCACAGACGACAACTCTGTATGCATTTATTTAATTGAATTGAGCAATGTTTGTATAATGTCACAATTCTAGGTCACCTCTTTTCCAGGTAGAATATATATATATATATATATATATATATATATGTGTATATATATATGCACTTTTAATGATACTTATACTGTGGAAATTATACTTTTTCTCTTGTTTTCATTGCATCCTTTAGGACTATGCAACCTTTTTTTTTTAAAAAAAAAAGAGAAAAGAAAAAAATTGCTCTTGATAAAGGGAATAGGCTGATATCTTTGTTTGAAGAAGCAATATATTGTTTCTTTTGTGGTGGAGTGGGATATGAGGAATATAAAAGTGGAGAGATTGGGCTGGGGAAAGGATGCATCTCTAAAATAGTCCAAACCTATAAATTAGATTTAGAATAGACCCCAACTTGGAACACCATGGAGTTTGGAGATGCCTTTACAAACTACCACAATCTTTTCTTCTGTGTATACAGCCATCACCCTTGATTTGACCTTCTTACTTCTTTGAAGATAACCCCACAGAGCTCTTGGTGATGCTTATTTGTGAAAGCAATTCCTTATCACTCTCCATAGCCAACCAAGTCAAGTAGGGAGTGTGCAGAGGAGTCCCGCATTTAAAAAAGGAAACCAACTTTATCTGTCTTAATTTTCTTCAGCTAGTATGATTGAAAGCCAGAGATATTTTTTAAATTAGTAATCTTTCTTTCCTCATAACTATGTTTATTTGTGGGGACTGATGATTGCCACGCATACTTTCTGTTTAAAGACATGCCTGTTTCAGGGGTTTCAAAATCATCTTTGATCTTATGCAGAACTCAGGAGCTGTATGTGGAATCATTTTTTGAATTCTCATATAGTTTTTTCTTTCATCTCTGACTTTGGTAAAGGATTGTGCTTGCAGTTTTTTACAGAAGAATTATCTTTAATTGAGAGCATTAAATAGATATGAGTGAATATTCTTATATAATTGTCCTGAGGATATGACTACAAGGAGAACTGATATAACTGGTAATCCGGGCTCCTGGACCCTTTCTGTTTTGTACTGGTGTGTCCTGAATGTTCTGTGTCCTCTTCTGTCCATGATGGCAGTTGTATGCATGCGCTATTTAGAACACAACAATGTGTCTCTTCAGAAGCCTACCCATCAACTCCTGTCCCTGAATACATGAAGGACATGAAAATGGGAAAGAAAACTAATACCAAATTAGAGCCAAAGCCCACTTATCCATAGATTGTACTTTCGGCTTTCTAATTTGTACTTTTTACTACGATGATCTTTCAAAAATATAGATCTGATGCTGGCAGTTGCAAGCTCAAAATCTTCCATGATTTCCCTTGCCTGTGGAAGAAAATATAAATTTCTTACCTTTAAATAGGGCAATCACTGAATTCATTATCAAAACTGTGGCATTTGGATAGTACAAGGAATGTACAAGAAATGTTATGAATGACAATATTTAGTGACAGAATTAAATCCATACTGCTCTGGGCAAATGGGACAAAGTACCTTCAAACTCATTCTCTGTCTCTCTCAGTCACTGTGCTCCAATCACCGTGCCCTTTCCAGATCCATAAAAGTGAGAAGCTTTCCCACTCCATGGCCCTTGCTCACAGTATCTATGTTCCCTAAAATATCTTTCATGTAGCTCCTTGCTTGGCTGGCTCCTCATCCATTGCGTCTCACTTAAAAAATTTCTGATCATCACTTTCATGACTTACGCTCACTTTATAACGCTGTATCATGGGCTACTGATTATTTTTCTGATAGCAATTATTATAATAAGAAACTCTATTTTTTGCCTGTCTGCTAACTTTTCAGTGAACTAGCTCTCCCTCTATTCAGTCCGTATGGAAGGCACACATCTTCATACCCTCTCTTGTTGCTTTTTAGGGTTTCAGTCACACAGTGAGGCGGACTTATCTTGTCTCAATTCCAACTGCCAGAGGGGTACTTATTGCCTCAGCTTGGTTCAGGTGATCTGCTCTGGGGTAGTCAAGCATGGTAGGGCCATTGTTCAAAGTATATAAGCATCCATACCAAGAGCCCACATTTTTGGATGGGGAAATTAAGAAGGAATGGGGGAAGTCATGTACTCTAAAAGGTGTCTTAACACATCCCCAGATGGTTTCCTTTCTTTCTTTATGTCTGTGGTTTGCTAAGATTCTGGTGCTGTGCTCCCATTTTTTGTTTGCTCTTTTAGTTTCTGGCTAGATCTAGTTACATATTACATTCAATTCTTTTGAATGGACCAATTTGGAATTGTTTTCTCAGTGATTTATCCAGTTTTACTGAATTAAATGGTTGTTTTGGCATTTTTCATAACAAACTGATTCCAACCTAATGAATCATTTGTTTGATCAAAACATGTGTGCCGTACCAATATTCTGAACATGACCCCTACCATTAGGCCAAGGGATTTATTTTGACATTAGCCATTTTTTCTTTGGAAATTGGAGGGTTTTCTCTTTGTTGATTATGTGTAATTATTTTATCTACATAGGCAGATTAAAATCAAATGCATATTATGATTCTACTGTTTCTACAGCTCAATCTATCAGTTTTCTCCCCTTTTGCACGAAAAGCTAATTAAACACGAACGTCCTGCTCAGAGTTAGGAGGCTCAGGTTCTAGGTTGAGTCCTGTCATTAACAGTGGGATAGTGGTTACCCTATAAAATTGTTCCTTGTCTTTGAAATAAAAGAATTGATTAAGATTATTTCTAAGTTGCCTTCCTGCCCTAAAATTTTGAGATGCTGTGACTACCTGAGAAGGGATAATTATATTTTTCAGCTAGTAATTAGTTTTGAAAAAGGCTTTGGATAAACTACTTCAAAGATAAACTCTTAAGGGGAAGTTTGAGTGTGTGTGTATGTGTCAGTGGTGTTACTATATTTTAAAGAATTAAACATTGTAAGGAGTGACTCAAGTCCTAAAGTAGATGAGTTTTTCAGAATCAGTTTTCTCTATAAAAACAGAATTCAATGACTTTTTATTCACATTTTGTCTGGGGGTAAAAACAAAGAGACAAAGTGACTGATGCCTGTTGACCTGATTCTTGTTCAGAAAACTCAATTAGATGACGGGGCCAAGAGACTGGCCAAAGTAGGAGTCATTATTTTTTACAGTAGATTAATGAGAATGAATTAGAGAAAGCTTTCTGCTGTAAAAAGTCCTACTTGTGCTCTGTATTGAACATATAGTTCAATACAGAATAAAAGAAGTTGAAACAGTCATTGAATGACAAAGGCCAGAAACTATTCATGATGCAATCTCAAGGAGAGTGAGGGACACTCTGACCCACTTCCTTCCCACTTGGCATTTCCAGTAATGAGAATGAAGATGCTTTGTCAGTTGCAGAGCGACTTTCCTATAACCTCTCAAAGAGGGTTCACAACATCTCCTCCCCACACACTAATGACATGAGCAATATTGCTCTTGGCACAGTCCCTCTCATGAGGAAGGTGACTATCCAGTCCTTCTTTCTAGAAGACGTTTGACAGCACTTAACAATTCGCAAACGTTTAATAAATACATCTGGGAGAAAGGATTGCTATTAGGACATCCAGTGGCAGCTTGGTTCATGGATTTCCAGGCCTCTAAATCTTATGTATGTGCTTTAAATGTTGTTTTGGTTGGCTTCAGTTTTCAATTATTTTTACTAATGGAAGGGAATGGTTAATTTAATATAGAATATTTTTCAAGAATAATCTTGGCACTGGTATAAGTTTTGATACAGAGATTTTAACAAGAGTTTGCCTGATATTTTACAAATTCAGAACAATACTCACCCTACATAAAAAGATAAACTGTGAAAACTAGAATATTTCTCTTTAGCGTCTCCTAACTCAGAATTATTTCGTTTTTTAAATTCATTGCTAGAAATAGAGAATCACATCAAAGAGAGGAAAATTACTGGCCTAAAGCATGGCTAGCTTAACTCTACCAAGGTCTTTGTATCTTCCTAGTCCCATTCAATTTAACACACATTTAGTAAGTACTTACTATACAGGAGGCATGGAATGTAAAGTGACACTCTACTCTGCCCTCAAAGAGCTGACAGTCTAGTGGAGGACACACACACCTAGGGAAATAATTATAATACATTGTGACAAAGGCTGCATAGAACTTAGATGCAGAGATAAGGATTCAAGGTAGAAAGGTCCAGGAGAGTTACAGAGAAAATATAACATTTGAGCTGGGTTAGAAGTCTCAGTAAAAAACTTTAATGTAGACAAGAGACGGGGAGGAGGGTTTCTAAGATGAAGGAACACTATAAGCATACCCACGGGGGTGTGCAAGTCAATGACTGGTTAAATGATGGAGACTAAAATCTTTTAAAACAAAAACAAAAACAAACACAAAACAGAGACGAATTGGATGTGAATTAAACCAAGAGGTGTAGTGTGAATAGGATGAATAATGTTGAAAATCTGTAAACAGCTGAGTAAATCTCAGTCAGTCCTGCCTATTCTTCTGGGACATCTTGACCCTAAACTTAGCAAAGACCAAAGGTCTGTACACACCTGGAATTCTGCTTGTGGCAGAGCATGTCTGCATACTTAAGGGTGCACTTGAACTATGGGCAGCTAGCACTGTACTTGCTTAGGCCATGGTGTAGGGGGTCTAGAAATTTCAAACAAAATTTGTTTCCAGTAGCCTGAGATAGAAGATGCCTAACAAACATGGCATTTACCATTCTTTATTGAGTGCTTGCTAATATAGAGAGCTTTGTGATGAGTGCTATAGAGGATTCTGCTTCAATAACTTACTGGATCTATGACCCAGAGAAAGTTATTTAATTTCCCTAGGCTTCAGTTTCCTCATCTGTAAAATGGGGTCAATCATACCAACCTCATGGAATTACTATGAACATAAAGTAAGTTAACATATGTCCATAGGACAATGCCTAGAATAAAACGATCCTCAGTAAGTGGTCATTTTTACTCCTTATTATTATATATTATTATTATTTGTACCATTTTCATTTTAGACTTTGTACAAGACCTATCCATGAAGAACATATAGACTGGTTCAAGAGGCAAAACATAGGTACATAAGAGAGAGCTAATAACTAAAGGCAATAGATAAGTGTGGATGAGACCTATGAACATTAAATGCTATAGATACTCTAAAAACAGACAGACTTAGGATCCCAGAGACTCGGATCCCTGGAGGACATCCACGGAGAAAAAGGAGTGGGAGATAAAGCTGAAAATGAGACTGCAACACAGAATTTCAAGAGGTCTTCCCTTCTTGAAAGAAGATAATGTCACTCCTTCACTTCACAGGCTTTCAAGTTGTGATCAACTTATTCATGTGAGGCTGTGGCTATTAATTTATGCAGCATTACTACGTTCCCTCTCCACACACATATAAAGCCTGGTTTTAAAAGCAATGCATGTTGATTGTAACAGACAAATAAAATGCAGAAAAACATAAAGAAGAGAATGAAAAAGTATTCATCATATACTCTCCAAAGAAAACTTGTATTAATATTTTTGTGTATATAATACCAGATTTCATGCATTTTATATATATATGTTTGCACATATAATATCTTTTGAAACAAAGAATTATTTATAAATACATTTTTATACTCTGTTTTCCACTTAAGTAGTGTAGATATCTTTCTTTGTCAATAAGTATGTACAACATCATTTATAGTGGTTGCTTCATACTCCATCTTACCATATTCCATGAACCATGGTAAATTTAACCTTTTTATGAAGGATATTTAATTTGTTTCAATTTTTAAAACTTGTGTATCAGGTGCTCTGGGTTTTTGGTTCAACATGTAAGAAGCTTGGAAGTCACAACTTTGCCCTAACACGAAGTTAAAAAGCTGAACAAAGTGAAAATTCAGCTCTTCTTCAATCCTTAAGAGAAGAGAGGTTACAGGGCAAACCACTGTCCCCACAATCAAAGACACTGATAGGTGAATACAGAGAATGACAATTTACCAGAGCAGGAACCCAAGAGCAGAAACCCCTTTAGGAACCAATGCCAAGGCAGGGAAACCTGAACTGTAATTGAAAAATTGCTTGAGGCTCAGTGTGAACAATACTAAGTGCTAAAAACTCCAAGGAGATCCAATCTTCAGGGGAGAGGGGGCACGCTTTCACAAGCTTTATCTCTTAGAGTTCCACAAAGTCCTCACAGTGAATATCAGAGAAAAATCCTCTTGTGCTTTTGGTAGTGGGAGGGGAAAATGAACCATTTGAGATATATCAGAATATTCTTTTGTTCTCAAGTTTTGCAGTCAGGAAAAAAGATTTAACCAGTGCCTAACCTGCTGGGGTTTTATGAGAGCTTAACTGACCTCGGAGAAGGAGATTCCCAACTCCAGCCCCCTCTATCCTTCCATGTGGGAGAAAGGAATTACTCAACACCAGCCCACTATAGCCATCCTGTCTCACGTAAAGGGAGGGCAAAACATTGAGAAGCACTTATATGGTTCATAGTCCAAAGGCACAGTTCCACTAGAAAACAAGACCTAATTACAGGACTATAGTAAACTTCCCCTCCGCCCACAACTTACCACCACATTACTAAAGGCCTATTGCAGCAGTTCTTTCATTTCTAATTTTCTTTGTGTTTTTTTTTTCTCTCTCTCTCTCTCTTTTTTTTTTTTTTTTTTTTTTTTTTTTTTTTT
>NW_012108886.1:129196-150878 GCF_000951045.1 Mandrillus leucophaeus
TTTTTTTTTTTTTTTTTTTTTTTTTAAGAACCTCAGTTTTGTTGATTTTCTTCTACTGTTTTTCTCTTCTCTATTTGGTTAATATTTGCTCTAATCTTTGCTATGTCCTTCCATCTTCTATCTTTGTATTTAGTTTGTTCTTGTTCTGGGTTCTTAAGGTATAAAGCTCTGATGATTATTTGAGATCTCTTTTTCTTTTAACACAGACATTTACCCCTATAAACTTCTCTCTTAGCACTGTTTTTGCTGTATTCCACAGGTATCGATGTGTTTTTACTTTCATTTGTCTCAAGATATTTTCTAATTATCCTTTTGATATTTTCTTTGACCTATTGATTGTTTAGGAGTATGTTGTTTACTTAAACATATTTGTGAATTTTCAAATTGATTTTGCTCTTGATTTTTAGTTTCATTTTATTAAAAAGATATTTGGTATTATGTCAATATTCTTATATTTAAGTCCCATTTGGTGGCCTAACATGTGGTCTATAAATGTGTGTTTGAGGAAAATGTATGTTCTGCTGCTGTTGGGTAGAAATTCTGCACATTGGATGGATATTTTGTCTTCTGTTTCCCTCCCTAGAGAGAAGCCTGGAGCTGGGATTTGTCTCCAGTCATGCTGCATTGAGCTGCAGGGAGCAGCTAGGGTAAGTAGATGCCACAAATTAATCTACTGGCTTAGATGGGTTGGTATTGCACTGAAAGGCAGAGGCCTCTTAATTTTTTTCTAGATTTCTCACAAAGGGAATTGATCCTTGTACAGTTGTTGAATAGTGTTTTTGAAGGTTAGGAGGCTTTCTGTTCTGCCATCTTGCTGAAGTCATCTTGAGTATCATCTTAAATCTTTGTTATTGTGGGTACTTAGGACTGGACTTATGTACAACTTATCTCTGTGTCTTATGACTGCTGCATAGTGAATGATCATCAAATGTTTGATGGATGGATATAAACAGTGATCAAGGTAGGCATAAAATGGCCGGGTACATATTCTTGCACCTATTTCTTACATGGGCTTGGGTAACGTGAGGGTTGGTTTTAATAAGTATTTAAAAGTGATAATTTGTATTTTTTATGCTATTTTTCCATGTTCATCCTTGAAAGGAAAAATAACGTACAGAAATCTCCAGGTTGATTTAGCAAGAGCAACTCAATGGGACTTAGTTTTTCAATACTCATATCATTGACTTCCTTTTCAGAGCTAGGATCACAGGATTATTTGACCTGTAATGTAGAGATTATCTAGCCAACTCCTCCCATCATTGATTTTATACATGAGGAGATCAAGGCCTGGGGAGTTTAAGGGTTGTTCAGAACTCTAATTGTTAATTAGAGGAGGAGCAAGCACTAGAATTAAAGCCACTTTGAGTTTGACTCTTTCTAACATATTAAACCATGTCTCAAGTTTGGAATAATTAAGAAGTGTGAGAAATGTCTCAAAATGTTTGAGTACAAAATGCATTTCAAAGGTGAATTTAATATTCAGTGATCATTATTTCAGATCTCCTGCTGTTAGAGAACAAGCCTGCCTAAAACCCCAGTGTTAACAGATGTCTGCTAAATACTTACTACTAATAATTGAAATAGTAACAACAGTGCTGCAATTAGTCTACAGGAACATAACACACATACACACACGCAGAGAGTGCACACACACATTTTTTCTATCACTTTCTTTTGTGAGTATTAATGTATCTGTATAACACTTAGAATTAACATTCTGAAAGAAAATCGAAGAAAAAAGGCTCAAAATAGAGTATATACTGGGGAGATTAGTTTAAGCTATTTAAAAATCATTAGCTAGACAGTACATTTTGGTTAGAGATTTCGGGAAAAATATACTTGTGAGAGCAAAGAAATAAAACAAAGATAATTCTAAGCAGGCTGTTTATTTGCACGGGAAGATTGGATGATGGCTCTAGCACTAGGGAAAGAAAATGACATGAAGACGACGTGACCAAGCATTTTCCTCAGTGTTTTCTTCTAATGCTCCTTCATTATTCAGCACAATTGTGGCTCATCTCTGAGGTTAGATATTTATTAAACTACTTACTCAAAAGCCTTAGTTTATCCATTCATTGACTCAATCATTCATTCATTTGACAAATACTTAAAAGCTCTGTTATTCTCTACTTACATATAAGAAAGGTAAACATGTGATCTGAACCATTGGAAATTTTATTTTAAAACATAAATAGAAACAGCATCAAGTGCTTATTATGTGCCAAGCATTTTCCTTATATAATATCTTCTTAATTCTTTAAAGCAACCTTACAAAGAATATTTTATAATTGTCCTTTATTTTTATTGACAAGAGAACTGAAATAAAAAGAAATTATGTAACTTGTTCAAGGTCAGAAAATTAGTATTTTGAAGAGTCGAAAGGAAACCCAAGAGTCTGACTCCAGAATATGTTATTTTAGCCACTATAAGATACTGCCTCTAATAGATAGAATTAGACAGTGGCTCTTAAGATTAGAGCAGTGGAGTTGTTATAAACACTTTTTAGAATCCAGCAGAATAAAACTATTGTCCCTTAACTCAGAACAAAAAAATGTGGTAATGGACATACACATGTATTTAAAATATATGTCAGTCTTTTTATAACCTTTTGAATTTAATTCAAAGGCCTTGCATGGGGTGAGACAAGAGGCAGTCCTTAGGTCCAAGGTTAAGTCCACCTGAGGAAGAAAGTCACCTTTGAGGTCATCATTTCAACTTCTGTGTTGTTATATGTGAGGAAACTGAAGCATCACAAGCTCTAACCTTTCTTACAATGTTGCCCAAGGAGATTGTAATTAATGCCCTCCTCTTTTTTTTTTTTTTTTTTTTTTTCCCACACTGCTGTCCTGCCTACACATAATTAAATGGAAAACTCTATTTCTAATAGATAGACCATAACCAGTTCTCTTTAGGGATGAAGTAAATACAAGTTTAGGGATGTTGTCAAAGATTCTTAAGCTCCTTGAAAGAGGGAGTTAAGATATTAAAATTATTTGTATATTAATACATTACTATTATTTAATTTTAGATATTATAAAAATGTCAAGTATGAAATCAGTCTCCAAATATTTTTAATAATCTGAATTGCCTCAAGTTACTTCTAAATACAAATAACTCAGGACTCAATGGGTTCCCACCTTTCCCATTTTAGTTTTGGATGGGGAGAATATTTCTATTTCTTAAACTTTGTCCAACCCTGAAAATGAGAATTAAAAGAAAATCTTTCTTTTTCCCTAAATTAAATAATTTGTAAGTATATTATTTATTATAACATCTAGAGATTTTTGAGGACCTTGAAAGGAAATCTGTAAATTCTGACATTAACACACAGAAAATCAATTTGATAAATGTAGGATTTGGAGTTACTTTATTTTAGGATAGAAAATACATGTGAAATATGGGCTTGTGAGTTTTACTAATCTTTTTATCCTTGGGGCCCAAATGCTGACACTTCACCATTAAGCCCTTGAGAATTTATGGTGATGGACAATCTATCAGTAAGCCTCAGGCCATAGACCTTTCCAGCAGTCCAGTGGTCTAGTGATCAATATGAAATAACCTAGTGAAAACTCTTGCCACTCTTGTCATCACATTGTGACTTGCAAATAATATAAATCTAGCCAGCCTGATTTGTTGTGATATTTATGTGTCCTCAGGTTTTTTATTCTTGGAGCATGCTTTTTACCCCAAATGCCCCATTTACCATGTAAAGTTCATTCAACATAGCAATTACAGTATCAGTGTTTGGAATTGAAGGAAAAAAAAAAAAAAGCAGTGTGAACACGGATACCTTACTTAAATCTATCTGAGTCTCTGTCTCTCTCCCCACCCCACCTCCCACCCCCCACTCTAGTAATAGGATTTAGGATTTACTGGCATAAACTTATCGCAAAGATTAAATGTGCGAAAGCAGGTAAAACACTTAATGCAATGCTTGGAGCTTAATTGGCATTCAATAAATGTCATCCATCACATTATTATTATTTATCCACTTTCAGAAATATTTAAATGTCCTTAGAATAACTGTTAGAAATGGGATAGAGGTAATATGTGTGATAAAAAGAGCTCTTGACTTTAAATTAGAAAATTAGGGCTTTTGCCTCAGCACTATTATTGGTTAGTGGGCCACAGACTCCCAAATTTGAAGAAGATATATTGGATTCACTTATTGAAAAACGTTTATGGAGTCTTGCTATGTATGAAGTGCTGAAACTAATCACTGGAGATACAACTGTGAACAAGACAGACAAGATCTTTGCTCCATTCAATTTCACATTCTAGTTGGAAAAGCAAGGGAAAATATGCAAACAAATATATAATTGACAGAAGGTGATAGCTACTGTAAAAATAAATAGAATAGAAAATTGGTTTAGAGAATAACTAGGGGTGGGGGAAATTTACCTTAGGTAGGGTGGGTAGAGATTACTTCTGAGAAGGTGAAATTTGAGTCAATGCCTGAATGATAAAAATGGTTTAGCCATGGAAAAATCTGAGGAGACATCCTACCAGGCAGGGTGAATGGTGGTGGAGGAGAGTAATTTTGCCATGCTCAAGAAACATGAAGAAGATCAATGTCACTAGAATGTAAAGAGATCAAGAGACATGTGGGGGATGAGGTTGGAGACATGACAAGGGTCTCTTCATGATTCCTATGCTCCTTTCCTGATTTAATTTTTAAAGTTTCTGACACTGGACATTAATTCTGACCTTTTCCATAGCTTAGAAGAAAACAAAACAGCATATTCACTTATTGGTAATAATTCTGGGCTAACTCACAGAAAATAATAACCATTTTAAAAACATATTTTGATGTGTGTGTGTGTGTTGTACTAAACTATAATTATTAAATGGCTCAAACATTTTCAATATCACAAAGATTAAGAATGAAAGGGATTGTATACAAGACTTGCTGGAACTTAAGGCTGAGATATAATCAGAGCCATTATATATTTTCTACAGAACTAAAATATATTTATTTTAAATACATTAAAAATAAAAATGCTTCATGAATCTAAGTACTTTCTGCTATTTGGGGTGTTGCTTCTTTTACACTGGGAGATTAATCTAGTGATGTGTATAGATACAGCAATAACTTCTTAATGAGATATTGATTTCTAAAATTAAAACCTTACTTGTATCATATTTTCAATTTATATTAATGCTCCATTAAACTAATTAATAACATAACAATAACTAGAACTTTTATAGATTATAATTAATCATAATCACACAGTATTCTTGTACCAATTTATAGGTGTAATGTGATCTTTTGGAAGTCAGAGATTTTTTACATATACTTATAAAGTAAGCTAAGATGTAAATTTATTTTATGGAGTGCTAATTCCGATATATAATTAGATATACAGCATAGTATAAAAATGCTGGACTGTATTTGGAGAGATGAGTTTTGACATACTCTCTCTCTGCAGCTTACTGTCTAAGTGGTCCTAAACAAATCACTTTCCCTCTCTAGATAAATAGTTTATTCATTTGAGAAATAGGAGAGTTGGACTAAATGACCTCTAAGATCTTTTATATTTCTAAAAATGTTATTTTGGGAGTTACACCATCCCTTAGGGAGAAGGTGACTTCAGATATTCCTATTGTTTATTTTAACAGCTGTATGCCTGGAGCTGCAAATGTGCAATTTTTTTTTTCCTTTCTCTCAGCCTTTGTATCTAATAATCAATTGGACATTTCAACTTAGGTGTGTTGCAGGTGCCTAGACTAGAAGTTGACTGAACTCTTTATCTTCTTCAACCAATTTACCCCTTTTGAGCTACTTGTTTGAGTAAATTATACCAACATCCATGCAATCATTCAAGTCAAAATATATGGTTATTATAGCCCATAAATAGTTACTCAGACTTGTAAGTTATAACTTCAAAATACCTCTCTAACCCACCCATAGTTCTCCATCTTGCTGCCGTAGCATTAGGTTACGATAGTATCTGCTCTTACCTGGGCTGCCTAAGGACCATCTATGTGCTTTAACAGCCCACCATTATTATCTCCCCTTCTTTCGTTCTCTTCACGGCCTCCAAAGCAATTTCTCTGAAAGGTGAAACCAGTGATGTTGCCCCTCAGCTTAAACTCCTTCTCTAGCTTCCCCCTATGCTAAAGTCCCAACTATTATACATGCTCTTCAAAGCCCCCATGAGTTGGTCCCTGCCTACTGATTGAGTTTTATGTTTTGCCACATTATTATTGTTATTATTATTATTTACTACTGTGACCCATCTACCTCTCTTTTGTCTGAGACTATGTATATCACAGCCAATTATTGGGAAATCTATTCTTCCCAATAAGTTTTATATTGTGCCTGGGCTTACTTCATCTCAACTTTAAAATCAGGTAAATCTTATCCTATATTGAACCTCCAATAGCTTTCAGTTCTAATTAGAATAAAATATGCATTCTTTTTTGGTCTGTGGTATCTCTGTGAATTCTGAACTATTAAGGTATTGCTAAAGAGTAACTTGAGATTAGCTTATTCAAGTTGCTGCAGATAGTAGTTTTACTAAGATGGATTTTATGTTAATTTCTTTGCTTATGGACTCTAACTGTAATGGATTCTGAACTTAGTATAAGTCCAAATTTCAAAAATGTGATGGTTGTTTATAACCAAAAGTAGTTCCATAGTTTTCTTAACATGGTCCTAATGGCCATGTGGTCTCCCTTTCTCTATATCGTGGACTTCCTTAGTGTTTTCCTATCCCTGGCTGCTTCACTCTTTAGTTATCTTGCTGCTTCTATCTTTAGTTACATACTTTCAAGTGTTTAATACTAATCTCTAACTGAACCATGCAATCTTTGAGCCAGTTAACATTAACACCGGTCATGAGTAGAAGAGTATAGCTGCTGAAAGTTTAGCCAAATAAATATGACTCACATGGTATATGCCAGGTAAAACTCATACTCCTATTAGCTCTTGTCTCATAATGCATTTTCGCTTAGCTAGAATAATATACTGTATCGGGCATACCAGGACACTTCTGGGAGTGAAAGGGGATGCCAGAATGGTTAAAATGACATTATTTTAAAGTGTTGATTTATTGACCAACACAATGGACTTGTATATTTGAACATTTAAAATAGTTTAACTCAAAAACTTTTCAAAAATGAAAATTCTGATGGACAAGACCCTAGACAACAGGGATGATCCCTCTACTATCTTATGTCTTCTAGTCATACAAGCCTTTTTAAAAAATTAATTCAGCAAATTAGCTTATAATTAGTGTCAGGTGCTCGTCTAACCAGTTGGAATACATAAATGAAAAAAGGTAATACTAAGTTTCTCGCCTTTATAGATTTTAGAGGAGAATAAAATAAATGAGTAAACAAATAAAACCTCGTGATGACAAGTGCTCAGCAGGGGATAGAACAAGTTAGAGAGGCACTACCTGATAAAACTTTCTGCAATGATTGAAATATTCTATGTTATCCAATATAGTAGTCACATGTGACTATTGAGGATTTGAAATGTGGATGGTGTTACTGAAGAATTGGACTCTTAATTTTATTTAATTATAGT
Source organism: Mandrillus leucophaeus (assembly GCF_000951045.1). NCBI lineage: Eukaryota > Metazoa > Chordata > Mammalia > Primates > Cercopithecidae > Mandrillus > Mandrillus leucophaeus. The sequence goes on from NW_012108886.1 coordinate 136,731, forward strand.
TAATTTAAGTGCAAATAGATACCTATGACTACTGGCTATCGTACTGGACAATACAAGATTAGGTTAAACAGTTCCTTGGAGGTGGGTGGTATTTTACACATACTAGCCATAGAAGGTTTCTTTGAAGATGTGAATTTCAACAGCATGTATAAATGAGGTAAAGGAATTGTCCCTAGTTGGGGATCGGGGGGATGGTGAAAGAAAAGAGCACAGCACATTTCTCAGGCAGGTAAGAAACTGGTGGTTCTGTTTGAGGAAATACAGTTTAACACAGCTGGAATGTAGGAAGCAAGCGGGGAGTGTTGTTTGAATGTGTTAAAACCCATTTCAGCCTCATAGTTGCCAAAGGTCTTACCTTTATAAAAATGCTCTTACCCCAAATCTTCACTTCGTTAGCTCCTATGCATCATTCTGATCTCAGTTCAAATTCTAATACCATTCCACCACCAGTTAGTCTCTTAACTGACCTCATAATACCACTTTCTGAAATTACTTAGCCTTTTATTTTCTCATATGATTATTACTTTTTTATCCCTCTATATCATAATCCCTTTGAGGGAAGTGATCTTATCATCATTGTTGAGTATAATTCCTTAGTTTCTAGGATAGTTTCAGGCATATATTAGGTATTTAAATCATGTTTTAAAAATTGATAGTTTCAGGCATATATTAGGTCTTTAAACCATAGCTTTAAAATTCATTGCTTATACTTCAATTCTTAAAGGGAGAGGGACTTCTCTGATTTGTCAGAGCCCTCCCAAAAATATTTTTGCAGTATGTTTCTTACTTACCATATATAGGTTTTTATTACATTCATCTCAATTGTAATTTCATGTTTAGGTCCGTGTTCTCAGGAAGGCTGTAGGCTTCATGAAACTATGAGACTGTCCTATTTATCACTATTTCCAGCGTATCGACCAAATGTTCTAGTTTGCCTAGGACTATCCTAGTTGTACTGAAATTCTCATAACCTCAGAAATCCTTCAGTGCCAGATGGACCAAGACAGTTGATCACCCTAAGCATCTAGCTAGGTGTCTGGCATATAATCTGTGAGTAATAAGTATTTGGCTAAACTTTCAGCAGTTGTACCCTTCTACATGTTACTGGTATTATCTGGATCAAAGATTAAGTGGTTCAGTTACAGGCCAGTTTTGAAAATTTGAAGATAGGTAACTGAAAACTGAAGCAGCTGGGTGCAGGAAAAGAATAAGAAGGTCCATACTATAAAGAGAAGAAGGAAACATGGCCATGAGGGGCATGTTTAGAAAAAAAATGGAACTACTTTTTGTTATAAACAACTATCACACTTAAGAAATTCAGACTTTGACACAAAGTTCAGCATCCATTAAATATAGAGTTCGTAAGCCAAGAAATTAACATAAAACCTATCACAATAAAACTACCAACTTGAAGAAGCAAATCTCAAACTACTCTTGAGGAATACTTTGACAACTCAGAATGCACAGAGCTACCACAGATAAAAAATTCTGCCACATATCAAAACACCATAAACACTTACAAACCACACAGGGAATAATTCACTATGATGGAAAGTCCTATTTATTTTTCAAATAAGAAGATTATCATCCTGGGAATCTGAGATAATAGAACAATCTGGAGGAATGGGAATCTAACAAAACAGTATGTTAGAAGAAAGAAAATTATAGCAGAATGAATAGAAACCCCAGTGAAATAACAGAATGCTATACAAACTTAAGCTAGTTTGTAAAAGAGCAAAAAAGATTTTCTAAAAATGAAAAACATATAGAGACTGATATTAAAAACTCAGTGGAAGGGATAAGCAGCAGATTAGGTACAGCTGAAAAGACATTAAAAAGCTAAAAGATAAGGCTGAGTCAATTACCCAGAAAGCAACCCATAAATCATGAAAAAATGTGAAAGATAGATTAAGAAATATATGTGATCGGAGGAAGAGATCCAATATTCTATTGGGAGTTTTGGAAGAAAACAATGGAAATAATACGAAATATCAAAATTAAGGGGTGGAAGTTGGTTATTAGAAGAAAAGGTAGCAAATGTGCAGAGAGAGTCAGAATAGACAAGCGTGTGTGAGACCCAGCTCTAACTTCCTTTGGGTTCTGACAGCTTTCCTCTTACAGTAATGTTTTACTGGATGATGGTTTCTATATGGTGGTCTTTGCAGACATCTGATTCCTTACAACATACCTCTTTTCATAAAGCAATTCTGAGTGAACCTCTGTTCTTTGCAGTGAAACAGGCCTTAAGTAAATGTAAGATTTAACTAAGAAAAGTTTGCTCAGTCGCTTCTGGGTGATAGAAAGATAAACAGGACTCTAATTCATGAATATGTTAATTAATTTTCTGCTTTGGAAGTTAATGCTTGTTAGCTGACAATAGATATTAGAATAATAGTTATTATCTATTTAATATCTATAGAGCATATTTAAGGGTATCTTTGCTATCTCAATAACACAAGTTCAGAAAAACTGGCTTCAGAAATATTGGCTCTGTTTGTAGCCCATTCAGCTAAGTGGGTGTATCCAGTGTCCTCCTGCTTGGCCCCATGGCTGCCATCTTTCAGAAAGGACTGGCTGTACCGCTCTTGTACTCTGGCTCCTTCCACTTTGAATTGGGTGTTTCCCACTGAGCTTTAGTTTGTGACTTTTTATGTATGTGCGTATTTATTTAATATTTTAGACACGGAGTCTTGCTCTGTCACCCAGGCTGGAGTACAGTGGCACAATTGCAGCTCACTGCAGCCTCAAACTCCCAGGCTCAAGGGATCCTCTCACCTCAGCCTCCCAAGTAGCTGGGACTGTAGATGCATGCTACCACACCCAGCTAATTTTTTCTTTTATTTTTCTTTTATTTCTTTTATTTTTTTATTATTTATTTATTTTTGTAGAGACGAGGTCTTGCTATGTTGCCTAGGCTGGTCTTGAACTACTGACCTCGAGTGATCTTCTTGCCTCTGCCTCCAAAGGTGCTGGGTTTATAGGCATGAGCCACTGCTCCCAGCCGGTTTGTGACTTTTTAAGAGTTTTTCTGATAGCTGTAATTCAGCCTCCCTACAACAACTGGTTAGCAGCCCGAACTAATATTTTCCTTTAAGTACCTTTGACATCTACAGAGGGTTCTCTTTAGGCAACCCAAGTGCTTTGCAGATAAAAGTTATTTTTTTGGTCAGTTTTCTTAGCCTGGGCAGAAATGATCTGTCAATGTCAGACAGAAAAAAAAAGGCATGAGATAAAGAAAGTGGATCACCCAGCATCAGGCAGAATCAGAATCAGAAAGTTTCTTCCAACCTGGTAGGTAGTTTACACTAGCTCCCAAATCCATGCTTTCTCTGAATGCAGGTTAAAGGCTGGAGTTCTGTAGTCAAGTGTCATCAATACAACCCAAGAATCGTTACTTGGGAAAAATAATGTAGCCCCTTAAACTTGATTGTCATCATTTGTGGAATGAGGATAATGAAAGTAACTGTTTAATATAATTTTTGTGAGGATTAAATGAGATAATGTATGTAAATCATTTGGCAAGGTGCCTAGTACACATTAAGTGATGCAAAATATTTCCTACCGCTGCAGTAGCAGTGCGTAGTGTGATAAATCGTTTATAAATGTTAAGTCAAGTAAAATCAATTAGTAACGTTTCATTAATTGCCTATTCCCACTGCCTTGTTATATGCCCTGGAAAAATGCAAAAGAAATATAATTCAGCCTTTAATTTCATAATGCTAATAAATTAGTTGGGCAGAAAAAGTTACCTGTGAAAAGTTACTCATTGAACAAATGCTTGTCGAGTGCCTACTACGACTTTTTTCTGATGAAAACAAAAATTCTTACGGTAGTAGACTTTACATTTCATCTGGGGGACTGGCAATGATAAACGATCTTAATAAAGATGTTATTGTAGAAGATGAGGGGAAAAGATTTTAAAAAGTAGATTGAATGAGTGCAGTTTGAAATAGAGAAGACAGTTAGACCTCAATGTAAGATGATATTTGAGCAAAGATTTGAATACAGTGAAGGAGTTTGCCAGGCAGCCATCGAATTGGATACTCCCTGTGTTTTAAAATATCTAATCTGCTTATTCTGCATCTTGAAATAAGTAAGGGACTCAAAGGAGAATTGGGATATGGCATTCAAGAAGGAAAACAATAATAAGGTGGCAACCTTACTTTATTAAAACATTCATTAAACAAATCTTTATTGCATAAAAGCTTAGTTCTAGCTAGTAAAGGAGGATTTAAGGAAGTTATTCAGAACAAGAGTAAAAGTGCTCATGTGTCACCATACCTCCTTCCCTTTCTACACCAATGATAGAAATTATTAAAGGATTATATCAAGCATACAAGCAGCCTCAGAATTCCTTTCAACATATCACTCCATGAAAGCTAAAACAGTACATTAGAAGTGGCTTCTGAGATGAAGTCTATTTTCCAGCCTGTGGTATGATACTGTTAGATTTTACTCACATCTAGGATAGATCTGCTATTAAGAGTCTCTTGAGTCTCCATATATAGGCATTTTCATCTTTCTTGCCTTAGTAATTTTTTACCTATTACATTTCTGAAACCCTCTCCATTAGCCATTTGCTACAGCACTTTTAGACACCGAGGGAGTTTTGTTCACTACAGATCAGAGCCTTGGTCATAAATAAATATAGTGGGTAGAGACTTACATGGTGTGGTGAAGAATACTCATATAAAATGATCTGCATTGTGGATTTGTTATGATAGCCAACAATTCAAAAATTGTAGTTGTGTTTATTGTCAGGAGTCACCTGTAATCCCAGCTACTTGGGAGGCTAAGGCAGGAAGATTCTTTGAGCCCAACAGTTTGAGGCTTCAGTGAGCTATGATCAACCCACTGTACTCCAGCATGGGTGACACAATGACACCCTGTCTTAAGAATAACATTTTTAATAAACCTAAGAATAGTTTTATTCATTTATAATGATACATTTTCAATATGGCTCAGCACCTGTACAATTTGACATTCTCGCCATCAGTAAACCTAACCTTGTAATATTGTTTTCTCTCCAATTACTCTGAACCTAGAAGTTTCTTCTGGTTCCTAAAGTGATGATGTTTAGAATACTGGTACCTTATGGTCTGATTTCTTTTTCTTGTCCATGATGGCTTATTTTATCCCTATTCTATTGAGTTAACAGGTAAGCAGCTCAACTCCTGTACTGCCTAAGTGGTATGTTAAATTACAAGTGTTCCCACTCTCTGTAAATAATTGTTTAGGACAGAAAATGCAGTCCTGTATTATTGATTCAGGAGCTAGGGCTTTTTAAGTACGATATAAAAAACCAAAAGTGAATCAAAGCCAATTGCTTTGGAATGAAAAAAGAAAAAGCAAGTTGCCTCCTCATTACAGAACATTTTAAAGAAATTGAAAAGGCTTTTTCCAGGCTGAGATAAGTGTTTTTTTCAAGAAAAAAAATGTTTGCCACCAAAAAGCCAGTTTTTAAAAATGAACATCAAATTTGTGAAGTTGAACTGAGTTCCTCTTGGAGCTGTTGCCCTACTTCCTGCAAGCTGGATAATGGTGCTCCAACCATGAAAGCAGGGCCCTATGACCTGTATCTCCCGTATCCCACATGGCCTCTTGCTATGGTGACAAACCCAGGAATCATATTTTGTGGAGGATGGAGGCAGGGTGAAGAGCAGTGCATTGAAAAGCACTTTGGAAAACCTTCAGGATCCCACTTGAATCAGGCTTGTAAGATGAGGCTACCAGAAACTTAATCACCCCCTTACGTTAGTCATAGTGTTCTTATGGTCAGTACATGCATAACCAGGAACATGAGTTCAACTAGAAATAATGCACACACACACTAATCCACACACAGGTTGAAAGAGAGAGGATTCTACAGGCAGAACACAAAACAGAGGGGTAATGGTTACATTTCAGAGAAATCTGAAAAACAGGGGAAATCTGTGAGTAGCTGAGCAGAGTAGTTCGTTTTAAGGTTAGCTGAGTGAAGATTAAAATGTGAGTGTGAATGGATGTGTGTGTGTGTGTGTGTGGTTTTCCCAGACAGGTTCCAACCTGCCATTTGTCTTTATGGTGATGATTGGCTTTTGGGTTTGTGTCTGCAGGCTCTGAAAAGAAGGCCTGGGAGTTCAGTGGAGAGCTCACTGAATATGAAGGCTTTGGCCCTAGCTCTGCTTCTGCCATCTTGGGCCAGATTCTTTTTTACTCTGAGCTTCAGTTTTACCATTAATAAACAGAGATCTTACAGTTTTCATTATTTTTTACAGCTCTAATATTGGGCTCTATTAAAAAACACATGCACACATTTATATATTCAGGCATTTAGGAAGAGCTTAGTATTCCTGGAAGAAAGCCTTTTAGCATTTTCTTATTTAGTCTCCACAACAACTCTTTGGGGGTTTTCTATTATCATTCCCATTCTGTGGGTTGGGGATCAATTGTGGGCAGGCTAGGTAACCTGCTCATGGCGACGCTATTACAAGGGAGGGGTGCTGAAATATGAAAGCTAAGCCTTAACATAGGAGCAGTGCTTTCAACTACTAAACAATTCTTTCTCTCCAGTATTCTATGCTGCTGTGAAACTTTTTACATGACTCAAACCACTAAAATAGTTTCTGGAGTACACTGAGGTATATAATTTGATGTAGACTGGGTCTATGTAGTTGTGATGAGATTTGGTCGTGCTAATTTGAATCTCTTAATTAATGAGAAGAGTCAGTGAGTAATGGTTTTGCATTCTGTAGTGACAAAACTTGAGGAAGGGAAGGCTTCTTGAATGATCAATCATTAAGCCAAATCACAAGAAAATGACTCCATCTAGGTATGCTGCCTATGCCTTTAAACAAGTATATTAAAATAAAATTTCTCCACAAGGTTAATGATGCTTTGCATATATGAACCCAACTAAGTTTTTTGCAATTATATTTGCAACACAAGAAAATTGTGGCTAAAGACTGAAGAATAGCTTTGTGTTCTAACGGAAGGCTCTTCTAACATTGCTAATGAATTTTTTACCCTTGAAAACCTTCATGTCACATCCTATCATCATCACCAATATTCTCATCCTCATGGTTAGTTCTGTCCACATTCTATGTAGCATATTGGTTCTAATATATAACTACTGTTCATTTAAAATCAACAAATGTTTATTAAGTACCAGCTAAGTGCAGCTTAATATGAAATGTTAGAACATAATTTTGAAGGTAAGTTTCATACATGTATTGGTTATAAGTCTCTTTCTGGCAACAGAAACCTAACTTTTAGTGGTTTAAGCAAAACAAAGAGAATAATTGGCTCGTGAATATTGAGGATCCTAGAGTATAGTTGCCTGTGGGCCCTGCTAAATCTAAGAGTTAAAAAATGAGGTTTGGGTTGTTTCTCTCTTTTGCTGTCAATCAGCTCTGTTTCCTTCTTTGGGTTATGGGCTTTATTTACTTCAATTCTCTGGTCATATCTTTCTATGTTGTGGGAAAGAGCCACCAGAAGCCCATACGATTATAGCTCTTGATCCAAAAGAGAGACTAGAGTTTTAGCACTTTTGCATATGTCAACTCATCCTTGGACTAATCTCTTTGCCGGGGGTCCGAGATACTAATTAACTTCCAGCGTCTTGTGTGGATTATTTTTGTTTGTTTGTTTGACGATTGATCCAACATCTATGATTGACAACATTATAGGGAGTATGATTTAGGGAACATTGGTTCTTCAAATAAAATGTGGTTGAAAATAAAAACAGCATCCAGATAGCAGACTCTACATATGTACAGTGTCTACTATATGTATGCAGTTATTTGTAAATAATTTACATATTTCCCTCAAAAGTGTTTGAAGAACCTGGGAATAAAGGAACGAAGATAAATAAGTTCAGGTAAAGAAATCAGCCTGAAGTATAAAGGTGAGACTAAGCTTATTTGCAGAAAATCAGAGTAACAATCATGAAAACTAAAAGGGTGAAGCAAATCTATTTACAGTTCCACCTGTTGAATCAAGACTGCTAACTGTTAAGGAAGAGATATTACCAAATTAACTTGAATAATTCAAGTAGTAAAATATTACACATTCTGTCCTTAAAGTCAACAAACTTATTCTCTTTATCTAATTCTCTACATCTCCCCTACTCTGCCTCAATTATTTTCTTCAAACATACATGAGTACTGGTGTTGAAATATCTTTTATAGAAACTAGTTTGTATAAACTACAGGGCAGAAAATTCAAATGGTTATGTATTAGTATCACAGTTAAGATTGCAATACTATCACAACTTTCCTGTTCCACTAGTAGTCAACAAATTGCTGCACAATTAATTTCCTCCTAGATGATGAGGATGGTAGCTGTGCTTTGTGGTGGTAAAGATCTGGATGCTTGTGAAGTCTGCAAAGCCAAGTGAATGAAAATAATTCTGGGTTCAGTCAGTCTCATTAAAAAAATCAGCTTTAAAAGCTCTATTACTTAAACAAGTTACCATTGTTAATGCTATTATGTCCTTTTCAGAAATGCTGTTGCTCCTAATTTGAAACAAGTGCTTCCTTTAGGGCTAATTAAGCAGATGAATGGCACTTCTGAGGACCACATAGTTAACATGTTCAGTCTGTAGCAAAGCCAGGGATGCTGGATATGATACCTTAGAATTTGTACTCCAGAAATAACAACTCTCTCTACTCTGGGAAGACACTGATTGGATGAGAGATGAAAACAGCTTCATTAATGTTTACGTCTCATTTTATTTTAGTATTTACCCTTTTCCTACCCCTCTCTACTCTGAAGTTAGACTTGTACAGGTTGTAGAGGGCATTTGTTATTAGATTACCAGCATTCCTCATTTTCCTCCCAAACAGCAATTCGTTTCGCCATTAAGAAGTATACTCTGCTTGCAGCAACGTAGTTGGGTGAGATTGATTGCACTCTGCACTTCAGGGATGGGTCCCAATTCTCTTAAGACCAAGTGTCCCAGGGCCATTGTAATTAGGCCAGGGATGGACACATGACCTAGATGGGTTTAAAGGGCTAGGAAGAGTCCTAGTGTATTTAAGGACTAAAAATCTGAGGAAGAAAGTGAAAAATTACCCATAACCCACCAACCCAAACATATTTATTCCAATATTGATGAGATCTAAGGAGGTTGTTTTGGGTTTTGTTCCAGATGAATTAGAAAAAATGTTAGGAAATTATTGCTGTTCTCTTGGGATAAAGCAGGACTTCCTAAGTATTTCACCCAAGCTAGAAAATATAATGAAAAATATCTATCTCACCTCATAAAAGTTTAAACCTTTTATATAGAAAAATAGACAAACAAGAAAAGACATATGCACCAGTGTGTTAAAGAATTAATGCATTCAATGCTACTAACATATGAACAGCTTTTACAAATTAGTAATTAAAAGTTGAATACCCCATAAAAAATAAGCACAAACATCAAATAAGCAATTCACATGAGAAGATTAGATGATAGGTAGGTAGGTAGGTAGGTAGGTAGGTAGGTAGGTAGGTCGATCGATCGATCTATTGATCTTTGGGGTGTGTGTGTGTGTGTGTGTGTGTATATGTATGTGTGAGTGAGTGTATACACACCAAATAACCAACCTTACCCTGACTAGCTTTGGCACTTTGAGACTTTGAGCAATTGACTTTACCTCTCTACTAAAATTGCAGTTTTCTCATTGTTTAAAACAGGATAATGATAACTAGTTAAAACAGGTATAATGCTACTTCACAGCATTCTTATACACTCAAATCATATAAAATTGTATGTGCTTGAAGAAAGATTGTGATCATTTATGAATATGAGGAATTGGATTTAGTAAATGACCTGCAGATTTATTCAGATGATTGCCTTATCTTTTTCATTTAGTTTGCTTGCAGAAGAGGAAGAAATAAACAGCCCCTGTGATTCAGAAAGTTCAAACACAACATTAAATTGCTAAGATAATTGCTAATTGGCAAGCTTACATCACAGCATCCCATTTGGATCAATAAATTCAATGACCAAAATAGTGTAACTACAACTAAAACAGTAAGTTTGCCATAAAAGTTATTCATACATTGCTACAATGTGCTCATGGCTAAGGCTAGGGAGGAAAATTGTTACAATTATCAGGTGTTTATTCTGTTAGATAATGTAGTATTTTAAATACCTTGCAAGTGTTATTTTACTTACTCTTCACAATGGCTCTATAAGGATATTATAAAACCTATGTTTTTGAAAACTATGGTTCCCAGGAATTAGGTACCTTGCTCAGCTATTAAGGGGCAGAGCCAAAAATGTGACTTCAGGACAAATTCACATGCTCATATCACTCATTTTTTATATTCTTCTTTTTTATAGTCAGTTAGCCATTTTGAAATTTTTAGAAATTCTAGAAGAGTGTGAGGATCATATGCACAGCCTTTTTCTTTTCTATCTCTGCTTTCAAGTATATACTAGTGTTCCAAACCCGATTTCAGAGTGGATATTGAGCCAATATTTGAGAAGCCAATGAGTTCGAAGCATTGCATTTGATGTTGATGATTTTTAAAAATGAGGTTAGGCAGAATTTCTGCCCACAGGAACACATTATTTCTTTTTAGTCAGTTCGTAGCACATGCTGCTTTTTTGTAGGTACTCATTGAATGCATCAACATTTTTAGTTGCCTTATTAGGCTTTCTAAAAGTCAAGTCTTTCAAATTTAACTCTTGGGTTCAAATTCTCATTTCTTTAACTTGCTAATGGTACAACTTTTGTATTTTCTCAGCCTCATATTGCGAATAATAAATATCATTTGATGCCAGTGGCATTTGAATTATTTGAGATTCCTTATATTAATTAATGCAACTTATCAGAGTGCCCGGAACACAGCAAACAGTCACCAAATGATAAATTTTATAACAGTCTTTATGGCTGATTTTTGTATTAAGTCTCAAGTTTCCGCATTTGAATGAAAAACCTCGGCCTGCTCTGTCTCATAGAAAGTGATGATAAATAGAACCAATGTTGTTCAATAAAGAAAAAGATAATGAATTTTAGTTTGAGGACACTGGTATCTTTAAAAATTTTTGGTTTTCATGACATTTCCACAAAGAAGATTAACATATTTAACGGAGATCCATCATAGACTTAGAAATCCTCAGGAATTCCTGCTGGGGCTAAAGTGCCCCATGGACTTCATCTCTGGGCAAAGCATGCAGCAGCAACAGCCTCAGTTGGAATAATCCTATACCACAGGATTTTAAAGTATTCTCTATGGCTCACTATATTTAACATTACATACATTTTGATTTTTGTATCAAGTTATTTGACCAAGAGGATTCTATCCAGGATAGAACAGCATCACATTGCATCTCTTCCCCAAATGAAAATATCGTCGATTATTACATCAACGTGACATTGGCTAGATTAGAATATTTCAAATACACACACATTTACATAAGGTTAAGAAAACCATTTTCCATGAGGCATAAAGTTTTCCATCCATCTCTTTTATGTATTGCTTTTGTCAAAGGGTGATGCCCCTTAATAGAAGAAATCTAGTGTGCAAGTTAAATGTGGCAGTCCGGCAGCTGGAGTCCTTAGTGTGGGCTTTAGATCTGGCTAGACAGAAGCTCTACTCTGCCTGAGAGGACATTGGGAAACTCTTCATTTTCTATAATTCATTTTATTTTGTGCATTTTCTATTTATTTTCACTACTCTATAAACCCTTTAAACTTCTGGCAGTATTCACCAGTATTTTAAAAATTATTTTGTCTTCTTTGTGTGGGTGTTAAATTTTCCCTTTAAATTAATCTTTTAAGGATTTTGGTTTAGATACCTGATACTTCTCTTCCAGGTTGTTCTTCCTTGCAGGAGCTGTTTCTATGTATGTCCATTGAGACTTCTGGGAAACAAACCTGGAGACAAAGTTAAGAGTGAAAAAAAATGTATTGGGAAGAAAGGTCTGTGAAAGAAAAGGGGAAAATACAGAATTGGGAAGGGAGACCTGTCAGACTACAATATTGATCTTATAAATTCTCTAGCAGTGCAATGAGGTGCCTCAGAGCAAAGATTACCGATTACAAGATTTCTGTGTTGGCAGAAACGGCTCAGCCCTTGTATCAGAGCCTTTCCAGTCACTGACTTGAGCCAAACATGGTTGAAAAACTGACACCAGCTCCAAGGAGCTAGTAGCTGGAGGCTTTCCGCTGGCCAGAGTCCCAGAAGCTGAGCAGAAAGGCCTTTCTTGAAGTGGGATCTGAGTATACATTATTGGGTGTGTCAAGTGGGTTCTACCTTACAAGTACTATGCAAAAGCTAATTATTTTGCCTTAAAGTTGGAGGCTTGGAAGACATGAGGAAATACATGAAAACATGTGACTCTGTTCCTGTTCTAAAATACCTGTATAGCTGCAACATCCTGTATGCCTAATTTTGAGATTTGGAGGAAAAGACTGATTGCCACTGGCAGCTTGCTAGTCTTCTGGAAGTACCTCTGGCATAAGCAAAAGTGTTGAATTTTCCCTTTTGCCTTCAATCCTAAAAGCCAATCCAAATGGAAGGAAAAATGAGTACATCTTATTATTCCAAATGAGCTCACCAGAAAATTATTTCCATAGTTCATTAAGAGTTCACTGCAGAGTAATATTCACATAATACCAAAGATACTGAAACTACTACCATTGGCCATGCATTTCAGAAACTAGTTAGCCACACTAACCCAATCAAAAATTTCTGTTGAGCAGGAATTGAATGCAATAAAGAACCTTCATACTCTTTCAAATAATAAATGTACACGTTTCCGTGAATGCTTATAACCTGTGATATTTCCCTCAATATGTCTTTTTCCTCATTGTAATCTCTTGCCCTAAATAAGAAGTCGGTTCTGTGTGTGCTTATTACTCAGTGGATTACACTATGGGTTCAGTGTTCAGTGACTTCAGGTAGTATTTTACAATTTTCAACTGTATTTTCTGCTTTATAAATGTCTCCTAGAATATTTCATTAGGTAAATTGGGCTGACTCCCTGACTGATCCTTTATAATTTGCAATGTTTTTTTACTTAACTATAGACATAATTAGGGATGCCTAAAATTCTGACTTTGAACTAAAAGCAGTTTCAGGAATAATGCCGTTACCTCTTGGGTCATCTTCTTCTTTTCTCTAGATTAGAAAGGGATCGACTAAGACCCTTGGAAAAAATATGTGCTTCCATAGAAAAGCACTTTTCCACCCAAGGGACTTATTTTTCATCTATAAAATGATGGAGTTAGACTAAGGAATCTTTAATGTCTCATTTACGTCTGTGTCCATGCATTTTAGAGGAAATGACTTTCCTCCCTGAAGACTAATAAGAAAGAATGACTGGTCTGGTTCTGCTAGATTTACTCACACTCACAGGAACAGGCAGAATATGATACCAGGCTCTAGGAGGGAAAGAGAGCACCCTCATCTCCGGAGGCCTAGGAGAGTTTGGCAATGTGATGCATGTCATGGAGCCTGGAAATAATAGTAGTTACTCCTCACTTAGTGCTTATCATATGCCCATAACTACAACCGGTATTGTATATTTATTACATTTATGACAGCCTCATGAAAATGTTATCATTGCCTATATTTTATAGATAATGGGAATGAGTCTTACAGAGAATAAGCAACATGGCAATTGTCACTGGGCTTTTAAGGAGTTGACATGGATACAGACAGATTCTATCCATTTCAATAATCATGCTATTCCCTCTGGTCATTTTATCATTTCATTCACTCAGTACTTAAGTATTCAGAGCTTGCTTCTTACTTGGATTGATCAGAGAGAGAGTGAGTGTTTGGTGAGACTGGGTCTGCACTTGGGACAAAAAGGTTCTCTGTCCCTCTAATGCATTGGCTGTTTTGTCTTTGCATAGTGACTCTTCTCTGTGACACCATGAAGCATTTCCTTTTCTGGACAACCCTGAAGCCAGTGCCTCATCAAGAGGTGCTCTGGAGTGCTAGGTTGCCAATACCTTGATCACAGCTTTTAATTTGCTAATTTGTTAGCTGGAAGAAAGTGTTGGGAATTGCTAGGAGGCACAATGAGAGCATCAGCTTCTCCCCGTGAAACATCTTAAAGACTATGAGTTCCTTTACATCCCTTGTAAGTTGGATTCCTAGGTATTTTATTCTCTTTGAAGCAATTGTGAATGGAAGTTCATTCATGATTTGGCTCTCTGTTTG
>NW_012108886.1:153963-176607 GCF_000951045.1 Mandrillus leucophaeus
AGAAACCTGCACGTTATGCACATGTACCCTAGAACTTAAAGTATAATAATAATAAAAAAATGAAAAATAAAAAATAAATGTACTGACTTGGCTGTGTCAAAAAAAAAAAAAAGACTATGAGTGTGCAGTGTAGGGTGAGACAGGGATCTTTGTGGGAATACAATACGGAAGAAAGATCATAATTATGTTAAAAAAAATAGGTCACATTTTCTCCTTGTTTTGCAACACTATTTTCCATTCACTATTTCAAAAAACACAGAATTTCCTTGTGCTTATCTCTGTCTTTAAACTTATCACATAATAATTGACTTTTCAGTCTTCCAAACAAAACTGAACCTCATCTGTCTTGTTTACTTTGATGTTTTCAATGAGTCAGATCTTGGGGTAAGAATATTCTAGACAGTAGAAAAAAATAAATAAAGGCTGGAAATAGGGATGAATTTGACCTTTAGGAATAAAAATAGGTTATGCAATGGCACAAACGAAAAGAAAATGTTAGTTGAGAATTCACAGTGCTGGGATAAGCAGAACTTTGATAGAGGGCCATGAGACTATAGTAAAGAGTTCGAACAAATTCTTGGTCAGTGACTATTTACTGAATATTGACTATGCAACAAGCATTAATCTAGGTGGTGGAAGTATAAGTATAAACATAATATGCATGTTTCCAGCCGTCAGCTTACATTATTAGGGTAAAGATAAACATTAAATTATATACATTATGTATCTGTCTATATATACACACACACATACTTACATATTATTAATGGATAAGTGTTAGAGAGAAAAAACTTGAAGTAGAAATGAATGATGTCAAGTATTGGGAAAGAGTGAAGGAGGGTTTGGAAAGATGGAGAGAAACTAAAACAAGTGATGAAAAAAGCCGTGTAATTCTTTGGGGGAAAGAACACGCCAGACAGAGGCAACAGGCAATGAAATTGTGGGAGAAGCGAAAAGGCCAGTGTTGCTAGAATGGTGGGAACCACAAAAGTAGCAGGTTATGAATAGTAATAATATGAAGTGAGTGTCAGATAGAAGAGAGCCCTGAAGATTATGGTAAAGACTTTTTTTTTCCCCCTAAGTAGAAGGGAAATCCATCTTTAGACACAGTAGTGCCACAATTTGAATAATATTTCAACAGGTGGAAGATTCGAAAATAGACTAAAAGGAAGCAAAGGTGGAAGCAGGGAGACAAGTTAGAAAAGTATCATCCAACAGAAATGTATTGCAAACCACAAAACAGAGCCACATGTGTAATTTTCAATTTTCTAGTATTACGTTAATTTCTAGTATTACATCCAGACTTACATTAAGTCTTTGAAATACAGTATGCATTTTACACTTCCAGCATATCTCAATCCAGACCAGCCACATTTTGAGCACTCAATAACCACATGTAGCTAGTGGCTACTATACAGAATGTCACAGTGAGAAGACTGTTGCAGTCAACCACGTGGTATAAGATAGCAGTGCACTGAGGAAGATAAGGAGGCAGGTTCTGGATATGTTTTAAAGATAGAGCTAGTAGAGTTTGCTGAAGAAATGAATGTATGGATAAATGAGAAAAGGCATTGATTGAAATAAAGGAAGTTGTAGAAAGGAAATTAAATCATAAGAAAGTTAGGATATTTTTAACAGTTGAAAAATATCCCAGAGCCATTTTACACTTAAGCTATTAATATATATTGCATTCTCTTTCCTCATTCTTGGTTATGGAAGCCTGCTAAGAGTATTTTCAAGTTGCTAAAGTATGTGGGCTCAGGATCAAGCCAATGACGTTGTCATAGGAAATACAAAGCATGGAGGGCAGCATAGGTCCATGATGTGGTTCTCATGGTGGCTTTTCTCTCCAGTTAACAGAAGGAGCACCGGGACACTACATACCTTCTAAAGTCTTGAGTTACAGGGTCATGTCAGGTAACCATTGATCTTATTCTGGTGTTTTCCAAATAACTATCTCAAATTATTGAGCCTTATCTAATTCCAAAAGTTAGAACACCCAGAGAGGGTTGCTTTTACTAATTCATCCATCCAAAATGGTTGCGAATTTGTGATTTATACAAATGTTCATATCCATATTTCTTTTCAAACAAAGGCATGAGATATGTTAGTGTAGCTCAAAATTTGATTTGATTTTTTTTTTTTCAGTTGGACATCCAGTGTTGTGAACTCACAACTTCAATGCTCTTGGTACATACAATCTCTATCGAACGTTCCTCAGTCTCCACTATTTTTTTATGTTGTTATGCTTGGTCCTTGGTACCTTTGCATTCATGATGGTAATGTACATTGTGTTTTTCTGAACTGAAATTCTTCCATAGACCATAGCAAAATACTTTGTACCATACCTTTTTTTCTAGGTAGGCTCAGTGGGATATACTAGAAAGAACGCTGCAGCAGGAGTCAAGAAACCTCACAGGGAACTGCTCTGTACTTGAGGGAGTTTGGAAAAGTCACTTTGCCAATCTGGGCATTATTTCTCCTCTCTGTAAATGAAATGTGTCAAATCCAAACACTGGGAGCAGGGAAAGGAAAGAAGAAGATGAAAGACTCCCATGTTCTGAAATGATGTCCATGAGTGCAAGTAGCTTCTTGAGCAGACGGAGCTGAACTTTTTGTTTGGACAGAGTCTTCAATAATGTTACATACATGAGTTCCTAAAGCCTGATTAAGTTTTGTCTCAAGGGTGAAATCCAAACTCCCTTGGCAAATCTATTGTGGAAGGCAAATGATGAACGGTTTGCAGCAGGAGGTGGGAATGTCGGGTGAAATGAGGGGTTGGTATGATATGCACAATAATCACCCAACATTGCACGTCTGTTATATGGAAAATCAGTGCATCTGGAACAACAAATAAAAGTTATGGCAAAAATAGTGCATCTATTCAAAAATTGTAATGTCTGAAATAAGAGAACATAGTTCTGCTCAGGAAGTCTCTCTGGTGCTGTGGAGAGGACCTTCTCAGCATTTTTCACAATATCTTTCACTAAGGGGTGAAAATTGGGTCTTGGACAGGAAGGATAAAAAACCCCTTAGTCTTTACATGTATAAAGCATAAATGTGCATACAGTACATTAACACATAGACAGTGTGTCTGTGGAATTAAAATGTCATAAGTCTACTAGATAAAACATGTCTAAAAAGTTTCCTTAGAGAGGAATAATGAAAAAAGTGTTGAGAAACTCTGCTATAGCATTACCCATTTGTAGGTGAGAGAAAGAACACACTGAGAATGTCTTGGGATGTAGAGAAATTGAACACTATACTTCGTGCTACAAATTGTTCTTTATAAAAATATGACGAATTTCGTCTGTGGTCAGGTGATACCTGTTGTATGAAGACTTTAATTTGTCAACTCCAGCTCTTGTTCCTCTTTTCTTCCTTCATAGAATTTGTAAGCCAAATTATCCAATTTAACACCTAGAGATATTACTCTTTATTATATTGGTTCATTAATTTCACAAATGCTATTAACATGTACTGTGTGCTAGGTACTCTTCCACGCAGTGGTGAACTGAAAAGGTGCTTCTGCAAATGGAGTGAAAATTCTTAAAATAAAGAACTAAGTAAACAAAGTGATTATAGAAAATAATAATGCCTATATGGAGATTCCGCAGTTGCAATAGAGAATGACTGAGAATTGGGAATTGGGCATTGTTGGTGAATTTAGATGCAGTGGTTAGGAATCGCTCTGTAAACAGGAGACATCTGACTAATTCTTATTTTGTAAGTAATTTTTATTCCTTTAAATAAATTAAATTCAGGTCTGAGGAGGAAGGAATGATCTAGAATTCAAATCATGTCCTACCATTATTTTGTTCTTTTACTTACTCATTCATTTGTCTATAAAGCATTTGTTGAATTCCAAATTTTGTACCAGCAACTATGCCAGGGAGTAGATATTTGTTCATTAATTCATTTAAACAAGAAATTGTTATTCAATGCCTAGTAAGTACTCTAGTCTAGGTATTTGTAACCATCAGTGAAGGAAACAAATATGACTAATCTTGGCCAAGGATACAGTTTTGATTATGTTAAATAGCAATGTTTATTGATCCTCCAAATGCAGATATTGAATAGGTGGCTGTTTGCTGACTAGGATTTGTGAGAAATGTATGGCTAGGAAACCCAAATTAAAGTAATTTTAAGAGAGAATGTGAGACAGTAGGACAGGCATGTTTTTAGAAGAGTTTTGCAAAAGAAGATAGCAAGAAATGGGCTGGAAGTTGACGAGCAATTGAGTAATAAGATGGGAGTAATAGTAGCATTTGCATAATAATGAGAATGATACGACAGTGAGTAAAAAATATATTGATAATGTAGGAGGGCCAATTTCTGTTGAGTTGTTCCTAGGTAGATAAAAGGAAGTGAAATTTAGCATGCAAATGGAAATATCAGCTTTGGAAAGGAGCATGGATATTTTATCTACAATTATAGGAAGGAAAGTAGAGTGTATGGGTTCAGATGTTGAGGTGGGGCAGAGAGCTGTGGGGATGCCTATCTGTGTAAGGTCTCCTACTGTTGCTTTAATATTCTCAGTGATGTAGGACACATGAAGAAATAATCAGTTTCCATATCACTTATAAGGTGTATACTTTCAAGTAAGCAATTTAATGTCTTTGAGTCTCAGATTCTTCATCTGTGAAATGGGAATAAAATATTTGTCTTTATGTTCAGTAATAATAATTAAATGTGACATTTTATCAAAAAATACTAGTCTGGTACCTGTATCACTGATTAATGCTGGCCAAAGTTGACCCCCATCAGAGTATGAAAGGATTACCATATTAAATACCATATGCCACCTAGATTTCGGTCAGGGGAACTCTTCAGTACAGAGAGACAGCACAGAGCTAAGAGAAGCGTAAAATGAAGATGAGATTAGCTTAATCCTTAACAAGTACATTTGTAAAAGAATTGCTATGTTTGTCATCTGGTCTTTGACCAAGGAGAACTCACCAAAATGTTTTAACCATAATCTTTGCCATACACCTGTTGATAACCCCCGGCTTGGAATGACAGTGATCCACTGAACATGGGGAGAAAAAAAAAATGTCAATGTTCAGTCTCTTGTCCCAGGCTAAGTGTTCCAGACATGTGAGATATCACCCTGATTAAAGTGTCAAATGGCCCCTAATCACATTAAAATGAAATGTGACCCAACCATACCAAGAAATGGGACATTCCTGTCACCTTTTCTCTTTTCCCCATAATAGCAATATCTATCAGCTATATTCCAGATAATACAAATGTCTACTCATATTGTGGGGACAATGAGATGACTTGCATTTGACAGGTCTTATTACGTGAGAAATCAGCTGCTCCAAAATTAACATAGACCCTTATTAAAAGTGATTATGCATAACTTCTCTGGTGCCTGGGATTTTAGCCAAGCAAATCTCTTCCTCATATCTTTCCTTACTCCTTTTCCTGTTTATGCATATTTTTAACTTGGGTCATAATATAAGGATCTAGTACAAACATAAGCAATGCCAGAAAGGCTAAAAAGTTTATCCACTATAGATATTTCCTATCACCTAGCTGGTGCTGATTAAACTAGAGCAGTCAATACTGAAACCATAGCTCAGGGCCTTTGAGTCTTTATGAAAAACCCATTTTCTCTATCTTTGAGCCTAGAAAGTCAACTTTGTGAGAGCAGCGAGTTTACACTATTCAAATGGTTATTTTCAGTTCCCTAGAATTCTCTTTCTAATACCCAGAATGGTATCTGGTACATAGCAAGCACCCAAAGAATGTTTGTTGGTTTAATTAATGTTAGTTAATAGTTATCTGGTAAAATTATTCCTGCCTTTAAAGACTGTTTATAAATAATTACAAAAAAAATTCCTGCCTGTTGGATCAGATTTTTTTTTTCAAAACCCACCTTCAGTGTATGTCCCAAATTAAAATAAACAGCCTAGATTCTGTACAACAAATATAACTTTCTCCCTGTTGAAATAGATTAGGAATAGTTTCCCCCATTTTTCAACTGACCTCTGAAGAAGGTAAATGTAAAAGGATAAAATTTGTCCAAGAAAGAGCCAAAATCATGACTTTTAAAGTGTTTGTGGCTATTCAGTTACTCTTGCATGAGATTTAAATCTTTTATTGTGGAGAATTAGGTTTGTTCCAAATTGGAATATAGAATAAGTTTAAAATAGTCAAAGTAAAATAAGGAATCTAGTTACTTCAGTTTTAACACAAAGTTGTGATGTCAAGTAAGACTCTCAGATGATTGTCAAAAGGATAATCAAGTTTATTGGTCATAAATCAAATGTCTACAGAGAATAAACAGATGAATATAAAAACCTTGAGTACAAGAAAATACTTTGGGTTGGAAATGTGGTGAATTGACACATGCCTTATGTAAAATAATGCAAATTAATTCTTTTGAGAAAAATATGTTTTACCACACACTAAATATACACACAGGTATATCCAGCTTTTTAATTGTTAATGTTACTGTTTTATGAAAAATGGGTAAGACAGAAGGGATTTAAGTAAGACTGCATAAGAAACAGTTATTTCCTTAGAGATGGAGCAAAAGAAGGATGCATTCTTATGTGGCTAATTGTATCCTTTTAAAGTTAAAGTCCTCATTTTAATAATGGAAACAAGTTCAATAAGAATATCTTGACTAGAGAGTTCCATTTTTTTCCTTTGATATTTGCCGAACCCTGGGGACAGAGTTTCATATCAGAAAGCATGGATTTTTAAAAGATAAAAAGTATAATAGGAAGACAAATTTATTAGTATTAAGACACTAGTATATGTCTGAAGTTCAAAAATGGAATTGAAGTTCAGAAATTGAAACTTTCATAGGAAAGGTTCACGTCTTGCTGATGTGTTCTCTCAGATTCAATTGCTTTTGGAGATGAATGGGAAGAAAACATTGAAATCTTCAGTGACTACACATCAGAATCACATGGGAGGCTTTTAAACTTACATGCTGCTTACTTTCCTACACACACACACATATACCCCACATACATACATTTTAACATTCCTCTCCTGAAATTTTGGTCTGCTTGGTCTGTAGTGTGATCTCTGATTTTAGAAAACTCCCCCAAGGAATTCTAATGTAAGCAGTTATGGACAATTATTTGTAAGACTTTGTTTGAAGCCATAGAGTCCCTTCAGATCCTTAAATTCATCTGCTACAAAAGATTTTGGAAACAAAAAATAAAAACTGAAGACTGAAGGAGGATAATTACCATAGCAATAATGATGTGTTCATGAAGAAAGAAGATGGAAAAGGATGATTGAGAATTTTTCACTGAAATTTTAACAACTAATGTCATTTTAGGAGGAGCTGTAATGTATAAACATTTGGAGGTGTGTGAAGATTTTTATTTTATCCATTAAATAAGCAAACATATGTTTAGTGTTTACTCAGATTGACTGTTGAAGGATTTGGAATGTGTAAACTATATGGTGTTTGGGAAAATTACAGTTTCAATGCAAGGGTAGCATGTAAGTTTCAACTCATGTGCTAACACAATTTAATTGGCAGAGGTTGCCTGGAATGCTATGTAGACAGATTGCATAAGACTCTAGTGGGGCTCAGAAGCAAAGTATACAGTAATTGATTAGTGATGTCTGTCATGAAAACAAAGATGAATGTGGTTGCCCTCATGAGAAAGGTTCTCTTTTCCTAAGATAGTCTATTATTTTTTCATGTCTGTCTTCTACCTCTCAAGCGTATGCATTTTAAATTGCCCTGGCACCCAGAACAATCCTAGGCAGTTGTCAATGCTAAATAATTGGTGTATACCTGAACTGATGTCTTCTGTTTAATTATTAATGGCAACCAGACAAATTCTGCAAGCTCACATCTCCTTTGAGAGAGCCACAGTTCCTTTTTCTCTATGTCTTAATAAATATATGGTTGAGGATGCTCATTAAGTAGTAAATATTTACAAGTTGGGGAAGTTAGAATTGTTAAAAGGCTAGTTGAACATCATTGAGCATGGTAATTTGTGGAAGGATGGCTGAGGCAGATGTCCCTGTTACAGACGGTCTTTTAAAATAGTCAGAGTGACGACTGAGAATTGCCGACTGAATGCAAGGAGAAAGAGTAAATTCTCATTTTGAGTTGGCAGCTTCTCGTGAGAGTAAGAAAGAAATTCAAGCCAGACCCATGACTGAGGACAAATCAGACCAGATACTTCAAAACAAAGGCAAAGGGCCTTCCTGGCATATTATTTATCTGCTCCCTTACCTGATGAACAAAAGCATCGGAGCTTAGGATACCTGAAGTTTTCTGACACTTCAGGTTTGTATTTACTTCCCAATCCACATGTTAACCATTTGGGTAACTTACTTAGACGTAAGAGTATGTGTGATTTTAAAACAACAGTTGTTTTTTGTTTTTTTTTTTTCGCTTGGGGAAAGCCAGAGAAATATTATACCAATATAAAAAGATATTTCACCCTTGACTAGATTTTAATGCTGTGTCTTTCAGCTCTAGAGAGGTAACTGTTCCATTTATCCACATGTGCTCTCACATGCCGATTGACTTGTATTCAGCAACATTGTGATAATTACATGTGCATGTTTGTAAACCTAATTAGGTTGTGTTTTACTGAATTACATGTTAAATGAAATTTGATAATTCTCTCCAGGCTGTAAAAAGTGGTTTATCTCCTTAAACCTAGATTGCCCTTTTCCCTCATCTCTTTCTCTCATGTATACATTGTTGTTTCAGGTTAGCAATACAATTGAATTACTGAGAAACACCCTGATCACATTTTCCAAAGGATTAAAAAACAAAAACAAAACCAAAAAAAAAACCATAATAAAGGAGGAAGTGTTTCAAGCAAGAAACGCCTAGTGCAGGTATATTTAGTGCACTGTGATAGATAGTCTCTCCTAGTCCAGGCCAGGTGGTCCAGTTTTAAGCCCAGTTGAGGATGATACAGTTAGACTACCCAGTGTGGATTTTTTGTAACTAAAGATAATTTCAATTACACATAAAGGAATAGAAAACTGTGAGAAGTAAGCCTGGAGAAGAAGAAGTAAGTCAGGAGGGACACAGGTATGCAGGACTGTTACAGTCTATTTCCACCAGATGGTGGCTCTGCTCTGAAAGCCCCTCCCCAAATTGAGAATTAATAGTTAAGGACTAGTTAAGTCACTTCATGCTAATTAGGGAATGTACAGTACCTTTTGTTGATTGAGCCCTATGGGCCGAAGACAGAATCCAGGGACAATAGAAATTAGAGAATCTATGAGATATCTCATTGGAAACAAATAAATATAAAGGCCATAGAATAATGTTCTAATCTCTAATAGATGCTTAAAAAGCCAAACAGCAAATCTGGATAGCCAAAACATCTGTCACTTTTAGTCTAAGTCTGAGTGGACCAGGGAAAACGATGAAGATCCACAGCAAAGATTATTTCAGTGTATCAATGATACAGCATCTGACAAATCACCGGTGACTAGAGGCCACCAAATACAGCAGGACTTGATATGAATTCCATGCTGAACCTGTGGGATCATAGGGCCCACCTACAGTCAGAGTGAAGAGATGATGAGAATAAGCATCTTTGTGACTGAGAGATCATAATGGGAAGTTGAAGAGTGGAAAGATTAGTAAATGAAGAATTAGTAGATATGAATTACATGACACTGGAAAGGCAGTTAACCTCTGAGGATGTCTTCTCTTAGGAGTTATAATGCTTGTGCTGTACATTCAAATATTGAAATCCACAAAAGATTGGTCCCAGGACCCCTGTGGATGTTCAAATCTATGAATGCTCAAGTGCCATATATAAAATAGTGTAGTATTTGCATAAAACCGATGCACATCCTCTGTATACTTTAAATAATCTCTAGGTTACTTATAATACCGAAGACAATGTAAATGCTATGTTAACAGTTATACTGTATCATTTAGGGAATAATGTAAAGAAAAACCTCTGAAATATTTAGTACGGGTATAACCATCCATTTTTTCCCAAATATTTTCAATCCATGGTTGTTTGGACCCACAGATACAGAACACCAATTACCTTTCTTAGGACGGCTAGTGAAAATCGAATTGCAAAACACAAGTACATGATAAAAAGCAGTTTAAAGGTTCTTTATTATCTCTTGCATTATCTAGTTAAATAAAGGTCAAATTATAACTTAGTTGTAACTGTTAGGACATTGTAACTTAATTTGCTTGGATATTCCCTTAAAACACTTGGGAAATTCAGTGAGCTGCTTCTTTGAGCAATAACTTGTATCTTTTTTTCTGAAACACTTGTTAGAAATACTTTGCTCTCCTCTTCTCCCACAGATCCATCAAATGTTTCCAAAAATATTATAATTGGAGCCAACCACACAAATGTAAAAGGTAATTGTAATTATTATTGTTACACGAATTTCTCTTAGTACTAGGAAATACATATTTTCTGTGATATTTGTTCTGGTACTTAAAGATCTGATTGCATTCATTAACCCATTCACTTATTTATTCATTTAAGAAACACTTGTTATTAGAAAGTACTTAAATAAGACATGGCTTTATTCAAAATAATCCAGTAAAATAATTCATATGTTATATAAAATGTAAATTTCAAAGAAGTAAATTTTATAGTATATAAAAACATTTAGTTGATAATCAAAAGAAACTTCTCCCACATTTTATTTTATTTTATTTTTTATTTTAATAGTTTTGGGGAACAGGTGGTATTTGGTTGCATGGATAAGTGCATAAGTGCACTTGTAAGTGAGAACATACAATGTCTGGTTTTCCATTCCTGAGTTACATCACTTGGAATAATGGTCTCCAGCTTCATCCAGGTTGCTACAAATGTTTTTATTTTCTTCTTTTTTATGGTGGAGTAATATTCCATTCTGTGTGTATACCACATGTTCTTTATCCACTCATTGGTTAATGGACATTTAGGATGGTTCTATATTTTTTGCAACTGTGAATTGTGCTGCTATAAACATGCATGTGCAAATGTTTTTTTTTTTTTTTTGTAAAATGGCTTCCTTTCCTTTGGGTAGATACCCAGTAGTGGGATTGCTGGATCAAGTAGTAGTTATATTTTTAGTTCATTAAGGAATCCCCATACTGTTTTCCCTAGTGGTTGCACCAGTTTACATTCCCACCAGCAGTGTAAAAGTGTTCTGTTTTTACGACATCCATGCCAACATCTGTTATTTTTCGATTTTTAAATTATGACCATTCTTGTAGCAGTAAGGTGGTATATCATCGTGGTTTTGATTTGCATTTCCCTGATAGTGATGTTGAGCACTTTTTCATCTGTTTTTGGCCACTTGTGTATCTTCTTTTAACAATTGTCTGTTCATGTCTTTTGCTCACTTTTGGTGGAATTATGATTTTTTTATTACTGATTTGAGTTCCTTATATATTCTGGATATTAGCCCTTTGTTGGATGCAAAGTTTGTAAAGATATTTTTCCCACCCCATGGGTTGTCTATTTGCTCAGATGATGATTTCTTTTGCTGTGCAGAAGCTTTTGAGTTTAATTAGGTTCCATCTATTAATCTTTATTTTTGTTGCATTTACTTTTTATGTTTGTTTTTATTTTAGAGATGGAGTCTCACTCTGTCGCCCAGGCTGGAGTGCAGAGGCACGATTTCAGCTCACTGCAAGCTCTGCCTCACAGGTTCATGCCATTCTCCTGCCTCAGCCTCCTGAGTAGCTGGGACTACAGGTGCCTGCCACCATGCCTGGCTAATTTTTTGTGTTTTTAGTGGAGACAAGGTTTCACCGTGTTAGCCAGGATGGTCTCGATCTTCTGACCTTCTGACCTTGTGATCCGCCCCCTCAGCCTCCCAAAGTGCTGGGATTATAGGCGTGAGCCACCATGCCCGGTCTGAATTTGCTTTTGAGTTCTTGATCATGAACCCTTTGCCTAAGCCAATATCTGGAAGTTTCTTCCGATGTTATCTTATTGAATTTTTGCGGTTTCAGGTCATAGATTTAAGTCTTTGAACCATGTTGAGTTGATTTTTGTATAAGGTGAGAGGTGAGGATCCAGTGTCATTCTTCTACAGCAGCTTACCAATTATCTTAGCACATTTTTAGAATAGGGTGTCCTTTCCCCACTTTATTTATTTTTTATTTTTTGCTTTGTCAAAGATCAGTTGGCTGTATTTAGCTTTATTTATGGTTTCACTATTATGTTCCATTGGTCTACCTTCCTATTTTTATACCAGTATCATGCTGTTTTGGTAACTATGGCTTTGTTGTATATTTTGAAGTTGAGAACGTGATAATCCCAGATTTGTTCATTTTTGCTTGATCTTTTTACTTTGGCTATGTGGGGTCTTTTCTTGGTTTCATGTACATTTTAAGTTTTTTTTCCAGTTCAGTGAAGAATGATATGGTATTTTGATGGGAATCGCACTGTATTTGTACACTGCTTTTGGCACAATGGTCATTTTCACAATATTGATTCTACCATCTGTGAGCATGGGATGTGTTTCCATTTGTTTGTGTTGTCTATGATTTCTTTCAGCAGTGTCTTGTAGTTTTCCTTGTAATGATCTTTAGTCTCCTTGACTAGGTATATTCCTAAGTATTTTATTTATTAATTTATTTATTTTTACAGCTGTTGTAAAAGCGGTTGAGCGCTTGATTGATTCTCAGATTGGTTGTTGTTGGCATATAGCAGTGGTACTGATTTGTGTACATTGATTTCATATCCTGAAACTTGGCTGAATACATTTATCAGATCTAGGAGCCATTTGTATGAGTCTCTAGGGTTTGCTAGCTATATGATCATATCATTAGCAAACAGTGACAGTCTGACTTTCTCTTTCCTGATTTGGGTGTCCTTTATATTTTTCTCTTGTCTGATTGTTATGGCTGGGACTTCCAGTACAATGTTGAATAGAAGTGGTAAAAGTGGTGATCTTTGTCTTTTTCCAGCTCTCAAGGGAAATGCATTCTCCATTCAGTATAATGTTGGTTGTGGATTTGTCATATATGGCTTTTATTACCTTGAGATATGTCCCTTCTGTGCCAAGTTTGCTGAAGTTTTTAATCATAAAGAGATGCTGAATTTTCTCAGATGTTTTGTCTGCATCTATTGAGATGATCATGTGATTTTTGTTTTTAATTCTGTTTTTGTGGTATATCCATTTATTGACTTGCATAGGTTAAAGCATCCCTGGTATGAAACTCACTTGACCATGGTGTGTTATCTTTTTGATATGCTGTTGCATTTGGTTAACTAGTTTTTTTTTTGTTTTTTTGTTTTTTTTTTAAGATGGAGTCTCACTCTATCGCCTGGACTGCAGTGCAGTGGCGCAATCTTGGCTCACTGCAACCACCTCCCAGGTTCAAGCGATTCTCCTGCCTAAGCCTCCCGAGTAGCTGGGATTACAGGTGCCCACTACTATGCCCAGCTAATTTTTTGTATTTTTAGTAGAGACGGGGTTTCACCGTGTTGGCCAGGCTGGTCTTGAACTGCTGACCTAGTGATTTGCCTGCCTGGGCCTCCCAAAGTGCTGGGATTACAGGCATGAGCCACTGTGCCCGGCTGGTTAGCTAGTATTTTGTTGAGAATTTTTTGCATCTGTGTTCATCAGGGCTATTGGTGTATAATTTTCTTTGTTATGTTCTTTCCTCATTTTCCTGTTAGGGTGATACTGGCTTTATAGAATGATTTAGGAAGGAGTCCCTCTTTCTCTATCTTTAGGCATAGTTTCAGTAAGATTGGTGTCAATTCTTTGAATGCCTGATAGAATTCAGTTGTGAATTCATCTTGTCCTGTTTTTTTTTGTTTGTTTGTTTGTTTATTTTGTTTTGTTTTGTTGTGTTTTTTAATTGGTAATTTTGAATGGCTTTTTCAATCTCACTGTCTGCTATTGGTCTGTTCAAAGTTTCTATTTCTTCCTGATTTAGTCTAGGGAGGTTGTGTATTTCCAGGAATTTATACAACTCCTCTAGATTTTCTAGTTTCTTAGCATAAAGGTGTTCATCGTAGCCTTGAATGATCTTTTGTATTTCTGTGGTATTGGTTGTAATTTCTCCTGTTTCATTTACAATTGATCTTATTTGGATCTTTTCTCTTCTTGGTTAATCTCGCTAACTGTCTATTGATTTTGTTTATTTTTTCAAAGGGCCAGCTTTTTGTTTCATTTACCTTTAGTACTTTTTTTGTTTGAATTTTGTTTAGTTCTCTTCTCACCTGTGTAATTTATTTTCTTCTGCTGGGTTTCGGTTTGGTTTATTCTTGCTTCTCTAGTTTTTTGAGGTGTTATGTTAGATTGTCTATTTGTGCTTTTTTAGACTTTTTGATCTAGACATTTAATGCTATAAGCTTTCTTCTTAGCACGGCTTTCACTCTATCACAGAAGTTTTGATAAGTTGTGTCACTATTATCAGTTCAAAAAATTTTTAATTTCCATCTTGATCTCATTGTTCAAAGATCATTCAAGAGCAGATTATTTCATTTCCATGTATTTGCATAGTTTTAAGGGTTTCTTTGGAGTTAATTTCCAGTTTTATTCCAGTGTGGTCTGAGAGAGTGCATGATCTGAATTTTAGGTTCCCCAGTGGGGTTGTGTGTTCGGAGAAAGGTTTTCTCCCTCTCACACTTTGGAATCTCACAGTTTTACATCTGTCTTATGGAATTTGCAGTGGCATGCCACTTCTTTCAAAGCTTCAGTGAATTCTTTCAGTTTTACTGGTATGTTCCTGTGGTGGTTCTTGGAGCAAAAATTCACAGTAGGAGTCTCCACACACTGTTCTGTCTGTTCAAGTGGGGGCTGCACGTTAGGTTTGTCTTCTATTCACCGTCTTCCTACCGAACCACATTTTAACCTCATTAGAAAATTGCAAGAGATTTGGCACCAGAATATAGCACTACAAATTTCAGCTTTAATTTAAATAGAAACTCTTACTCAATTATCCACAACAGATCTTTTATTGGAAAATACATTTGAATATATATTTCTGGCATTTTATATTTTACTATGGTATCTTCACATATAATTACTTTTATTAGATTTCTACTATTAAAAAATTGCTATTCTTTTTTTGGAATCATTTCAGTTTCTTTTGTTTTCTTTATAATAAATTTTACCTTACTCATGATTATAAAAATAATCATGTCAAATGCAACAACTTAGTAATCAAAATGTAACATAAGCTTTGCATGAGTCTCCTCTGATGGGAGAGCTAACCTGTTACTTTTTCTATCTCTAACAGTCATTCATGATTTTGTGATATTTGAAAATTGGTAGAATAATACATTCTAGTTTTTTTCAAAAAAAGCTTAATTCTTTCTATAATCTGAATTAATCTCTTGGTTCAGATAATTTTATTAAAAATGTAGATATACACAGACAGGCCTTTCATTATTCAAACAATGAACACTCAAATGTTTTAAATTAGTTAACAGTAGAAGTATTTTTCACTAACATTTTCCTTTTCATGTGTGTGAATATATCACCTCATATATTCCTGATAGAATAGCTCAAATAGCTGAAATCTACCTTAACACAGGAACAAGTTGGCTTCAGCATCACAATGGAGTGAGGAAATTACTGTGAATTTAACATTTTATGCCTGTCTGGAACCAACGGAGAGTCATGTCTTCTCTCTTGGTTCTATTTGGGATCTACTTAGGAAACAAAGAACCGCTCATGGATCCAACATATCCATTTGGGGTTTTGCCTGTGAAATAGATTACAGAATATCCTTCTCAGGGACCCAGCAATGTCTGTTTGTCTGTGAACTCCCAAAGGGTCTTTTCTTTTTCTACATTTAATAAATAAGTTATATTTGGCAGGAGGCAGCCTTGCTTTTTCTCATGATGCTTCATTCTGAATCATTTGTATGGGCCAGGAGTCCTTTTTGTTTCCTTAGAGCCTATATATTTGACAATCAAAAGTCAGGAAAATCTGTTTTGTCCTCTGCTTTCTGAAGCAGCATCCTGTCCTTAAGGCAGCAAAAACAGACCTGCCCAGATGCCTGCACGTGAGGAAGGACAATGTGGGAAAAAAGAACTTTGTCATAGCCAAGATATTTTTGTGTCACCGGGTAGTATCTCTCTACTATTAGCGGTCAAAGCAGCCTGTACATGCCCTATTACAATGTTCATGTTTTATTTTAAGTAATATTCTGGCTTGTTCATTATCATATTTTAAGTTCTGTGAAAGCAGAGACTGTGCTTTTATTTTCACTGATTAGCATGTGGCAAATTCTTAATAAATAACTGATGAATTAATACATAAATAAATAAGCCAATCAGACCACTACTGAAGCCTCTTAGTATAACTTAGTACAAAACCATTATAATATTTGGAAAAAAACCCACAATTTTGAATAAGTTGGACTACTTCAACTTATAGTCATACTCCCATTTTCTGGCTCTGGTCCCTATAGATATTTGGGTGTAGGGTGATTTGTCCTAGTTCTACATGACATCCAATGGAATGGAGCAAGAAACCATACAGTCCAATGTGGTTCCCACATCAATCAATATTCCAATATGTAGATGCACAGATAGAGATAGTCTTTGTTTTCAGGAGGGCTACAGAGAAGTTACAAGAAAGGGTACATAATGATAGAAATAGACTGTTCACTCAAAGGATAGTTAGGAAATCCATCACGTTCCTACAGCTATTCCTATTCCTACAGCTCCAGCTTTATATAGTTATGTGATACATGTACCCCAAGAAACACAGACGATACACAAATTAATAATTTATGGAGTACATGCTAGAATGCCTGCTTTTATGTACATTCCTAATTTCCTAATAATGTCAATAATAACTAACACTAAGGCTGGGTGAGGTGGCAGATCCCTGTAATACCAGCATTTTGGGAGGCTGAGGCATGAAGATTGCCTGAGTCCAGATGTTGAAGACCAGCCTGGGCAACATAGAAAGACCCCATCTCTGAAAAAAAAATAGGCATGATGGTACGTGACTGTAGTCCTAGCTACTCTGGAGGCTGAGGCAGGAGGATTATTTGAGCCTGGAAGATTGAGGTTGCTTTAAGCCATGATCACACCACTGCACTCAGCCTAGGTGACAGAGTGAGATTCTGTCTCAAATAATAATAATAATAATAATAATAATAATAGTAATAATAACTAATAACTAGCATTTATTGTTTGCTTACTGTCTTTATGATATTCTGGCCACTGCACTGGACATTTTATGTGCATGATCTCATTTAATCCTTCTAAAAATTTATAGTATACGTGCTGTTGTCATATCCACTTTACAGGAAAGAAACTGGGGGTCAATGAAGACAAATGACTTTGCCGAAAGTCATAGAGTTAGTAAACACTAATCCGGTACTCGAACAAATTCTTTGACCTCAAAGCCCATGTACTCCATTACAAAGCCTGACTGCCTCTGTAATATTACTGAGGAGTAGGCAAATACCCAAATAACAATAATTCGAGATAATATTATGGTACATGTCACCAATATAGGAGAGAAAGATGGCACCTGCTTAGGGAAGTTTAACTTAGTGAAGGAAAATAAATTACTCCTATTTTCATCAACCTTTTCATGAATCTAGAAGACTTTACATTTTTTTTGGAAGAATCTGAATTTTCAGTTTAGAAATGCACTTAATATCCCCTTTGTCCTATGGGTTATTGACTGACATTCTATAGACTTAATTTCCTCTCTTCTTTTTTCCTTTGTCATTGCTTTTCCTGCATAATTTATATAGAGCTGAGTAAATCTGAAGTCTGGTTTTCAGCAAAACCCACCGCTTCATGAGGGAAATAGAGGTAGAGAATAAAGTAACTTGAGGTGCTGCATTGTGAGGATGCAGCCAACCTCAGATGTAGCTTCAGTTGGCTGGATTCATCATTCTGATTGAGCCCTGAGTACTAGGAATTACGGTCTTTTTTCTCTTTTAACATGAACTGAAGAAAAATCCGAGTCAGACACTGCCTCTTAATCAGTCAGTGTCAAGTAGTATTGTAATCACTTTTTATTACCAGTCTTACTGTGAAAATCTCAGAGAGACTTTTATGTCTTACTCACATCTGATATGTTTGTCTCAAGAAGTGGTTTTCAAGTCACAAGGCTTCCAGACCTGGACAAAGATGTGCCAGGCCTCATCTCCTGAGAGATTTGGTGGCTTTTCCCATGAAACTAAATGCATTAACTGGTCCATCTTGTTTCAGAGATCATTAAAAACATTCAATTTAGCATCTCCTAAAATCAGCATCAGCATCCTGGAAAGGTTTTGCAATTTATGTGGAATTTCCCATGTGGAGCTCTACACATTTGTAAAGGCATTTGTAGTCCTGATAATAGGCTACTTGCCAACGTGTGAATGAAAAGATTATCTGCTGTAAATTCATTGCTGCAGTAGCTGTCAAAGAGTGGCATAGTATTACAATGGGGAGTGCCTCAGGAAACTCTCTAGCCAGTAAGGAGGGGTGAAGAAGAGCAAAGTGCTGCAGTCAGACACATTCCAGGTGCAGGACATGGGGAAGGTACTTAATTTTCTGACCTTTAGTTTTCCTATTCATAAAATGGCAATAACTGTTCTTATGCTACAATGTTATTGTATTACATGACATAATATTCCTCACAATACCTGACATATGGTAAACACTCAAAAAGTTTTAGCTGACTGCTTCAGTGCTATCATCATCATCATTGTCACTATCATCTAGACCCAGGGATCAGCAAACTATAGCAGACAGCTGAGTCTGCACCACAACTTGTTTTTATAAATTCAATTGTATTGGGACACAGTCACACTCAGTTGTTTACGTGTTGTGGATGGATGGTTTTTTTCCTACAATTGTAGAGTTGAATACTTGCTGCAGAGGCCTTTACAGAAAAAGTGTGCTCACTCTAATTAGTGGTTCTGAAAACCCTGGGAAATAAAGGAAAAGACAAGAAGCAAACCCTGATTCCTGCCCTTACCCATATCATATATTAGAATTTTGTTTATGATTCTATGGGATGAAAAAGGAAAGTAGGAGAAAAGCTAAGTAAATTAGGCTAGTGGTTTTGTTTTTTTGTATAGGAAAGTCAAGCCCCTTTGAGCTGGTAGAGA
This sequence comes from Mandrillus leucophaeus, assembly GCF_000951045.1. Classification (NCBI taxonomy): domain Eukaryota; kingdom Metazoa; phylum Chordata; class Mammalia; order Primates; family Cercopithecidae; genus Mandrillus; species Mandrillus leucophaeus. The sequence goes on from NW_012108886.1 coordinate 172,982, forward strand.
GGAGTCAGGAAGAAGGGACAAGGACATGTCAAATAGGTAAGATTGCCCCAATTAAGACACATTAGCAGAAATGATACAGAATGTCTGTGGTTCTCAGTGATGGAGTCTTGAGTATGGGGTTGGGAGCATACATTTGGAAGATGACACTGGGCAGCTTGGTGACAGCCAGAATCTGCAAGATCCTAGGTATTATCCTGACGAGCTAGAACTTTGTCTTCTAGGAAATAGGAGATTTTGAAGAGTAGAAGATAAAAGTGAAATTCTAAGTTTTTGTTTTGATTTGGATCACTATGAAAGCGAATATGCCGACATAAATGACAGATAATGAAATACAGGCAAGGAGAACAGCTGGGAAGCGGTATCAGTGGTGCATATCGTGTGTATTTTTCTGTCACATGCAAATTAGTCAAGTATTGCCAAGACTGGGAACTTTGGAAAATTCAGGCTTGCTAGAAAGTCAATACAATTTTTCTTTCTGAATTTTGAATTAAATGTTTTTAATTTATGCAAATCCAAATCAAGATAGCTACCATGACTTATGAAGACTGGATTAAATAAATAGGATAGACTCTTTTACAGTGACAATGGGAGTACTTCCATATGATTTCGTGAATGCAAGGCCTATGGTAGGAGTAGTAACAACTATTAGTATTTATTTACTGAACAATAAATTGTTACCGAGTAACTTTACAGGCATTAGCTCTTATAATGCAACAACTTTTGAGGTACACACTGTTATCATTTATGTTGTACAGGTAAGGACAGGTATTGGAGTAATATGCCCAAAATTACGTGGCCAGTAAATAGCAGAGCTGAGATTCAGATGTAAATCTTGTCTCTCCCCTCTATAGAATGCATGATTCATGAACCCAGAATACTTTATTTTCTTCTGTTCTTCAAGGAATGAACAGCCTGCAGTGGACTCTGAATAAATATTTGCTGTATAAAGAATGAAAATGTTAATGGATAATTTGAAATTTTATATCCATAACCACTATGATGTAGCACCTGCTCAGTAGTATATAATTTTAGCAGTGTTTGTCAATTACTCGAAACAGAACCAGATATTTTCCCTATGCCTGTAATTGTGTCAAATACCATTCAGTTAATCTGAAACATATTTCTTCAGTCTCTTTTTCTTTATTAATGCAATATATTTATATTACACTTTATGAGTAAAGAATAACTTTACTGTGCATAATCTAATTTAATCTCCATGATAACTTTATAAGGAATTTGTTCAATTTTACAGATGAAGAACCTGATATTTAGTGAGGTTGCCTGCCCAAGGTTACACAATAAAAAATTCAAGTCTTCTGAATTCAAGTTTATGTACTTTCCATTTTGTCAGAACTGCTACTCTTGTATGACAAAAACTTGGAGCTGGAATAGATGCTAAAGAAAAAAAAAGAATAACTTTTCACTTTTATCAAAGTATTATGTGTATGTATACTATAAATATGACAGTATACTATAAGTATACATACACATAATACTTACATATATGAATATATATAAATCAATGCACAAAACATAATTTTCACATACCCATGTCAGATCAAGAAGAATAATATTATTAGTGCCACAGGATCTCTCATGCTTCATTCAAACCACTAACCTCTCCCTGGAGGATATAGTACCCTGACTCCCAATAGAATGAATTGGCTTTACATGGTTTGCACCTTGTATAAATGCAAGCAGACAATGTGTATTCTTTTGTGTCTTAGTATTTTTACTCAATAATATTTAAGAAATTCACCATTCACCAATATTGTGTGCTGTTATAATTTATTTTCATGGCTTTAGCATATTTCGTTATTGAATACATCATCGTTATGTTTTACAAGTCTGTTATACTGTTGAATGCCACTTGGGCAGTTTTGAGGTTGAAATTTAAAACAATTTAATCTTCAAATAGTGCTACTCTGATGATTCTCATACAGTGTCTTCTGGAAAGCATACATGGGCATTTCCGTTGCATGTATAATTAGCTATGGAATTGCTGAGCTTTGCTATAGAGATTTGCACAGTTGTTTATTTTTTTACATTTATAATTTTCTGTATTCTTATTTACTGGTTCGGGCTTAAATACGATAGAATTAGGAAGGATAAAAAAACATGTTTGGGCGAAACAGAAGACGATCAAATGGTAGAAGCTCTGAGAGGTGATCAGGATACCCCATTTACTACTTCAAGTTTATTGGACACTCAGAACGATGGTATACTTGCCTCTCAGAGACCACCTAATTGATTTTACTTTCATCTCCCTCCCATAGATTAGCTGCAGTTTTTCTACTGGGAGTTTCGAAAGGCTGTTGCTCTGGAGAGTTACAGCATATCTTAAGGACTCATATACTCGACCATCCAGGATCTTGATATTAATTGCAAAATTTTTGCCTTTATATTAGTAAAACATAAAGGGAAGAGATTACAGATAAATATGAAACATTTCTTTCCCCCTCCCTGTTATGGACATAATCTTCTCTTTTGTACAAATAGGTGTATTCATAATGACTTTGTATATCTGACTTCTCAATTGTGTTATGTATTAGAATAGTTCTGTCAAGGGCTGGTGCAATCTTAGTTGAAGACTAGTCTTAGGACTACATAAAAATGTATATAGACTGGGAAATAGATAATTTCTGTTAGTATTTTATACTTAAACATCTAGAATTTAGAATTTTTAAAGTAGTTTTAAAGGGTTTATCAAGTGTCTGGTCCAGGGTACTTTGCAAATCTAAAATGGAAGTCACTTGTACGATAGTAAGTTACACATTTGCCCCAGTCTTTAATATGAGGGAGACTGACATGTCAAGAACTAGAAGAGATTTGTATAAAACATTGAAATGGTGGTTGATATTTATAAAACTTGGTGAAAATTTTTCTATCTGAGCCAGGTATGAGCAAAGGCCCTATTTCACTCCAATATTATGAATATCCTATATAACTATCTAACAATTATCCATATTTTTATTATGTTATCTGTGATCTTTTTTTTAAGAGACTGAGTCTCACCATGTTGCTGAGCCTAGTTTCAAACTCCTGGGGCTCAAGCGAGACCCTCGTCTTGGCCTCCCAAAGAGCTGGTATTACAGGTGGAGCTACCATACCAGGTCAACATTTTTAAAAGAGGTAGAAAAACATTTTTAAAAGAGGTAGAAAAACAGGTAACTATCTTGTTTGAAGATGGTAGATTGAAACAGGGCTATCTTTTCTCTCTTTCTATTATATAAACTTTTGAAGCCATGGCTATTAAGCCAGACTCCTTTGAAAAAGAGAAAGTGATAGAAAAATCAAATTGCTATCTGATCTCTACAGTAAGTCATTTTATAAGAAAGTATTTTACTTGATTGGAAGAGTAGTTGGGAAAATTAACAACCAGATGTAAGGTCTGGTCTTAGATTAGATACTGGCTTAAAGAAGTGACACAGGATATTTGGTGTCAATAAGGGTAAAATAGAAAGTAATCAAAATATATATATAACAGTGTGTATAATATGGCCTCACTTTAGTAAAAAACAACTGTGCACACATGTAAATGTGTGTACCTGAGCATGCTAGAAAAGAGAAAATCCAGAAACATATGAGCTGAAGATAATATCAGTTAAGATCTGCGTTGGTAGAGA
>NW_012108886.1:176657-180173 GCF_000951045.1 Mandrillus leucophaeus
TACGATAGAATTAGGAAGGATAAAAAAACATGTTTGGGCGAAACAGAAGACGATCAAATGGTAGAAGCTCTGAGAGGTGATCAGGATACCCCATTTACTACTTCAAGTTTATTGGACACTCAGAACGATGGTATACTTGCCTCTCAGAGACCACCTAATTGATTTTACTTTCATCTCCCTCCCATAGATTAGCTGCAGTTTTTCTACTGGGAGTTTCGAAAGGCTGTTGCTCTGGAGAGTTACAGCATATCTTAAGGACTCATATACTCGACCATCCAGGATCTTGATATTAATTGCAAAATTTTTGCCTTTATATTAGTAAAACATAAAGGGAAGAGATTACAGATAAATATGAAACATTTCTTTCCCCCTCCCTGTTATGGACATAATCTTCTCTTTTGTACAAATAGGTGTATTCATAATGACTTTGTATATCTGACTTCTCAATTGTGTTATGTATTAGAATAGTTCTGTCAAGGGCTGGTGCAATCTTAGTTGAAGACTAGTCTTAGGACTACATAAAAATGTATATAGACTGGGAAATAGATAATTTCTGTTAGTATTTTATACTTAAACATCTAGAATTTAGAATTTTTAAAGTAGTTTTAAAGGGTTTATCAAGTGTCTGGTCCAGGGTACTTTGCAAATCTAAAATGGAAGTCACTTGTACGATAGTAAGTTACACATTTGCCCCAGTCTTTAATATGAGGGAGACTGACATGTCAAGAACTAGAAGAGATTTGTATAAAACATTGAAATGGTGGTTGATATTTATAAAACTTGGTGAAAATTTTTCTATCTGAGCCAGGTATGAGCAAAGGCCCTATTTCACTCCAATATTATGAATATCCTATATAACTATCTAACAATTATCCATATTTTTATTATGTTATCTGTGATCTTTTTTTTAAGAGACTGAGTCTCACCATGTTGCTGAGCCTAGTTTCAAACTCCTGGGGCTCAAGCGAGACCCTCGTCTTGGCCTCCCAAAGAGCTGGTATTACAGGTGGAGCTACCATACCAGGTCAACATTTTTAAAAGAGGTAGAAAAACATTTTTAAAAGAGGTAGAAAAACAGGTAACTATCTTGTTTGAAGATGGTAGATTGAAACAGGGCTATCTTTTCTCTCTTTCTATTATATAAACTTTTGAAGCCATGGCTATTAAGCCAGACTCCTTTGAAAAAGAGAAAGTGATAGAAAAATCAAATTGCTATCTGATCTCTACAGTAAGTCATTTTATAAGAAAGTATTTTACTTGATTGGAAGAGTAGTTGGGAAAATTAACAACCAGATGTAAGGTCTGGTCTTAGATTAGATACTGGCTTAAAGAAGTGACACAGGATATTTGGTGTCAATAAGGGTAAAATAGAAAGTAATCAAAATATATATATAACAGTGTGTATAATATGGCCTCACTTTAGTAAAAAACAACTGTGCACACATGTAAATGTGTGTACCTGAGCATGCTAGAAAAGAGAAAATCCAGAAACATATGAGCTGAAGATAATATCAGTTAAGATCTGCGTTGGTAGAGACGCAAATTTTTATCATTATTTTTATTGTTTTTAACAATGTCACTTGTCTTTATTTTCAACATTTCTACCATGTAAAAATTCTGATTGTGTGTTAATGAAAATGATTATTTTAAATATAAATAAATACATAAGGATATTTTAGATTAAGTTATTCAGCACCACAAATTATGTGATGGTTGATTAATGCAAATGGACTAATGACAACAGTGGCAATTAAAAACATTAATTAGCATTGATTATGCCAAACACTGTGATAAATTTTGTAGAAACATCATGTCAGTTGATCCTCATTAAATCCCTATGAAGCAGGTACTATTATTATTTACATTTTATAGATGAGGAAACTGAAGATCACAGAGGTTTACCAACTTGCCCAGGGACATAGCTAGCAAATGATGGGATGTTAAGACTAAGCCTAGATCTGTCTGAATGCAAATAATTTTTACTTAATTACCATATACACTGCCTCTTCTTATGCTATTACCAACATCATCATTATCTCATTAGCAACTCCATCATAGTTTCCTTATTCCACTAGATACAGAGATCATTCCACAAATTATCAGTGTCTGCTACATTAAAAAAAAAAAAAAAAAAAAAAAAAAAAACCTGCTAAGTTCTTGAATACAGAAAATTGGAAAGTTGGAATAAAAATGTTTTAATAAGTGGCTGACCCTGGATTCAAAGAGTTCATAATGTAGAAAGATTTTTACCCTGTAGAAAAGTAATTTGAATGTATTTATTTTAAAGAAGTCAATTTTAGTGCAGAGAAAAACAAAAATAAAATGAAAACATTTTCTGTAGCATATGACTAGCCTAACAAACTAAGGTAGAACACATAACATTATTTTACATAGATCTTTATATAAATACTGGTAGATACTTATTGAAGAATAAATGTGTAGATAGAAATTTATTGACATTTTTGGTGGATAAGAAAAAATTACTAAATCTTAATTAAATACCTTCATAAACGTGCCTTAGATACACTTAAGAAAATTTCAGATATTCCCTTCTGGTTGAAAAGAATTGTTCCAAGAGACACATTTTGCAGAATCACATATATTTCATGTATGTGTCTAATTTCAATTCAAAGTTCACTGGAATTTATACTGCAATTAAATGTAATTGAACAAAATAAAATTATACAAAAAATCAGCAGAGTAAATAGCTCAGGAAAGAAAAATTCCTATTGGATGTTTTTCTTTAAAATGACACTAATATATCAGACTTTTCCAGAGAATTAAGGGGATTTTACTGATGTAATTGAAATTATTGGCATGAAGATAATTAAGAAATAATAGAAAGTATTTCAAGAGTGGACAGAACTAATCAGTTGGTATATGGACTGTCTTGACTGGAGATTTTAGGTAGGCAAAATAAAAATTAAGAAATAAACAAAAACTTCTGGAAACCCTTAGACCTATTTTGAACCATTGATATTTGGGCTATAGTGATTTTTATTGATTACATTGAGACAGGGAGAAAAAGAGACAAAAGTTTACATTAAGGATGCAATTTATTAAATTATATTCATACTTTAATTTCTTCCCAGTGCCACTTCAAAGAAAACACTACATTTTTTTGGCCCATTTACCCCTAAATATTTCAGTTTGTATTTCATAAAAATAAGGAATTCTGTTATGTAACCACAGTATAATTATAAAAATTAAGACAACTGGTTGGATGCAGTGGCTCACGCCTGTAATCCCAGCACTTTAGGAGGCCAAGTCGAGTGGATCCTGAGGTCAGGAGATCTAGACCATCCTGGCTAACACGGTGAAAACCCCATCTCTACTAAAAATACAAAAAATTAGCCGGGCTTGGTGGTGGGTGCCTGTAGTCCCAGTTACTTGGAAGACTAAGGCAGGAGGATGGCATGAACCTGGGAGGTGGAGCTTTCAGTGAGCTGAGATCGTGCCACTGCACTCCAGCCTGGGTGACACAGCGCGATACTCTGTCTCAAAAAAAAAAAAAAA
>NW_012108886.1:181259-191431 GCF_000951045.1 Mandrillus leucophaeus
TTTAAAAATAAAAATAAAAAGGTTTGGAAATCTTCACCCCTACTTTAAACTATTGGGATTTGGAATCTAGGTACTTTTACTGAATGCATGGAGACAAGGAGACAATGAGACAAAAGTTTACATTAGGGTGCAATTACTTAACTACTGGAAAAAATCGTATGGGAAAAGCATCATGACATTGCTCTGGGTAAGGATTTTTTTTTTGAGGGGGGGGGGTGGTAAGACCTCAAAAGCATAGGCAAAAAAAGTAAAAAATAGACAAATGGAATTATATCAAGCTGAAAGGCTCTGCACAACAAAGAAAACAATCAATATAGTGAAGAAACAACCTACAGTATTTGCAAACTCTATATCTGATAAGTAGTTAATATCCCAAATATATAAATAACTCAAACATCTCTATAGCAAATAGACAGATAACCTGATAATAAAATGAGCAAAAGACCTGAATAGACATTTTTCAGAGAAGACATAAAAATGGCCAATAGGTAAATGAAAAAAAGTTTAACCTTACTAATCAGGGAAATGCAAATCAAAACCACAAGAGAGATCATCTTATTCCAGTTAGAATGGCTATTATCAAAAACACAAAAGTTAATAAATGCTGGCAAGGATGTGGATAAAAGAGAATCCTTACACACTTTGGTAGGAATGTATGTTAGCACAGACATTATGGAAAACAGTATAGAGGTTCCTCAAGAAATTAAAAATAGAACTACGATACAAAAACACTACTTCTAATTAAAAGTGAAAAAGCTCAATATCACTGATCATTAAAGAAATGTAAGTCAAAACCACAATGAGATACTACCTCACACCAGTCAAAATGGCTATTAGAATTGAGGAGGAGGGACTCCTACTAACTCATACTATGAGTACAGTATCATCTTGATTCCAAAACCTAGTAGAGATAAAACAACAGTAACAAAAAACTTCAGGCCAGTATCCTTGATGAACATCAATGCAAAAATTCTCAACAAAATACTGGCAAACTGAATCCCGCAGCACATCATAAATTTTACCCACCATGATCGAGTAGGCTTTATCCCTGGAATGCGAGGTTGGTCCAACATATGCAAATCAATAAATTTGATTCATCGTGCAAACAGAACTAAAGACAAACCACATGCTTACCTCAAAGATGCAAAAAAGGCTCTCAATAAAATTCCACATCTATTCATGTTAAAAAACCCTCAATAAACTAGGTATTGAAGAAAAATACCTCAAAATAGTAACAGCCATACATGACAAACTCAAAGTCAACATTATCATGGGTGGGCAAGGGCTGGAAGCATTCTCCTTGAAAACTGGCACGAAACAAGGATGCTCTCTCTCATCACTCCTATTCAACATAGTATTGGAAGTCCTGTAAAGGGCAGTCAGGTAATCAAAGGAAATAAAGAGCATCCAAAAAGGAAAAGAGGAAGTTAAAATATCCATTTCCCTATTTAATGACATGATCCTATATCTAGAAAATCCCATAGTCTCAGCCTAAAGGCTTTATTGAGCTGATAAACAACTTCAGCAAAGTCTCAAGATACAAAATAGATCTATAAAAATCACTAGTGTGCCTATACAACAACAACAGTCAAGCCGAGAGCCAGATTAGGAACAAACTGCCATTTACAAATGCCACAAAAAGAATAAAATACCTAGGAATACAGCTAACTAGGGAGATAAAAGATATCTGCAAGGAAAATGACAAAGCACGGCTCAAAGAAATCAGAGATGACACAAACAACAGAAAAAACATTCCATACTCATGGATAGGAATAATCAATAACATTAAAATGGCCATACTGCCCAAAATAATTTCTAGATGTAACGCTATTTATATTAAACTACCACTGACATTTCTTTGCAGAACTAGGAAAAAAAAAAAAAACTATTTTAAAACTCATATGGAAGCAAAAAGCCCAAATAGTCAAGGTAATCCTAAGGAAAAAAAAAAAAAATCAAACAAACAAAAAACAGTGGAGGCCTCACACTACTAAACTTCAAACTATACTGGAGGGCTACAGCAACCAAAACGGCATGTTACTGGTCAAAAACAGACATACAGGCCAATGGAAAATAATAGAGAACCAGAAAAAACACTGCACACCTAAAACTATCTGATCTTTGTCAAATCTAACAAAAACAAGCAATGGGGAAAGGATTCCCTATTTAATAAATGGTGCTGGCATAACTGGCTAGCCATATGCAGGAGATTAAAACTATATCCCTTCTTTACACCATATACAAAAATTAACTCAAGATGGATTAAAGACCTAAACGTAAAACCCAAATCAACAAAACCCTGGAAACAACCTAAGTGATACCATTCAGGACATAGGCACAGGCAGATTTCATGATGAAGGTGCCAAAAGCAAGTTTAACAAAAGCAAAAATGGACAAATAGGATCTAATTAAACTAAAGAGCTTCTGCATAACAAAACAAACTATCCACAGAATAAACACCCTACAGAATGGGAGAAAACTTTTGCAAACTATACATCTGACAAAGGTCTAATATCTAACATCTATAAGCTACTTACAAGTAAAACATAAACAGCCACACAAAAAAGTGGGCAAAAGACATGAACAGGCACTTTTCCAAAAAGGACATACACACAGCCAACATGCGTATGAAAAAAAGCTCAACATCACTGATCATTAGAGAAATGCTACAATGAGATATCATGTCACACCAGTCAGAATGACTATTATTAAAAAGTCAAAAAATAACAGATGCTGGGCTGGGAGTGGTGGCTCATGCCTGTAATCCTAGCACTTTGGGAGGCTAAGGTGGGTGGATCACAAGGTCAGATCATTAAGACCATCCTGGCCAACATGGTGAAACTCTGTTTCTACTAAAAATACAAAAAATTAGCTGGGTGTGGCAATGCGTGCCTTGTAGTCTTAGCTACTTGGGAGGCTGAGGCAGGAGAATTGTCTGAACCCGGGAGGCAGAGGCAGCAGTGAGCCTAAGTTACACCACTGCACTCCAGCCTGGGTGACAGAGTGAGACTCCATCTCAAAATACATACATATATACATAGATAAAATAACAGATGCTGGTGAGGTTGTGGAGGAAAAGAAATGCTTATACATTGTTGGTGGAAGTGTAAATTAGCTCAACCATTATAGAAGACACTGTGACAATACCTCAAAAGCATAATGACAGAAATACCATTTGATCTAGCAATATTATTACTGGGTATATACCCAAAGGAATATAAATCATTACATTATAAGGATACATGCATTTGTACGTTTATGCCAACATTATTCACAATAGCAAAGACATAGAATCTACCGAAATGCTGATCAATGATAGACTGGATAAATAAAATGTGGTATATATAAACCATGGAATACAATACAGCCATTAAATAAAAAAAGAAGGAGATCATATTCATTGCAGGGACATGGATGGAGCTGGAGGTCATTATCCTTAGCAAACTAACACAGGAACTTGACAGTGGAGTGTGGAACAGGGGAGAAGATCAGAAAAAAATAAATATTGGGTACTAGGCTTAGTAGCTGGGTGACAAAATAATCTGCACAACAAAGCCCTAGGACATGAGTTTACCTATATAATAAACCTGCACATGGACCTTTGAACTTAAAAAAAAAAAAAGTTTAGGAAAAAATCCAAAACCTTACCCCCCCAAAAAATAGTTTCAAATATTCTCCATTAGACTAGTAGTATACTGCGAATTTATGGGTGGTAGTAATTTTCTGAAAGGGCAAGGTCAGTTTCAACAGAGAAAACAAACAGCTCACCCTTTCTTCAGAATTTTGTATATGGAACAAAAGAATGGTACCTGAAAAAATGAAGATGCTAGAATTTTAAAAAATAAAACAATTGTCTTCTTGTGGGACAGAGGTACCCTTTTCCACTACCTTTCCTACCAGACTGAGAAAATTACCAAAGAAGTTTCTAATATAGCTGGGATAAATTATTGGGCATTTTGGAGTTATGGTTATCTCCAAGCAGGTCTGTGCCCTAGGAGTGAGCAGTGGAGATGGTTAATCTACTCATTTCTTATGTGTAGATAGCATTCCAGAAGCTAATCATGCCCTCAGCTGTCACCTGTAGGAAAGAGATAGAATATCTCCACTACATTTGCATTCAGCCTCCTAGGCTGTTTAAATTTTTTTTTAAGTTAAAGGCATTTCCTATTCTGTAGAAAATTATGTTTACAGTAAAGCAGAGAATTTAATGCTGCTCATTTTCTCCTAAAGATCCCCAGAAATAGTCTTTTTGCCATCACTGTGGCAATCAGTTCATGCATTTTATGAGCAAATGCAATGCTCCGGTTTTGCAGAATCAGAAAATCACAGACATTTTCTCTGACGAAACATGGACAGTGAGGACAATATAGGAGTGCAAACTCTGGATTCAGAATTCAGAACCTGGCCCCATCGGCTTACCTGCTGTGGGATCTTGGGCAAGTTCTTTAATCTTACATTCTTTCTCTTCATCATATAATTGAGATAATAAGAGTATCTATTTCATAGGATTGTTTTAAGGGTTAAATGAGTTTAGAAGAACTTAAAGTAGTAAATAACAAACAGTATGTTTTCTCAAAACATGAAACATTATTTTCACAAACATTCATGTCTACTAATACATAGCATTTTAACAAGTAAATATATAATCATTGACTTTGCCATTTAATATCCCTATTTTATGAATTTCCTGAATTTCCTTATAATCAGATTAACTCAGTTTGATTTCTTAGTTATATTTGCCTTGTGGTATATCAGATTTAGTCAGAAACAAAATACTTAAATTACAAAAATAATCGTATTTCCTTTTTTAGGTCTTTTATCCATTTCATTATATATATTCTCCTTGGTTTCTTTTCAAGCACACCAACATAAATGAAGTAATCATAATCAAGAGAGCCCGCTAGACAGTCTATCTGAAAAATGTTCCTTTTGTCCAAAATATTAGTAAATTAATAGTGCCATGACAATAAAATATTACCATGATAACAGTAAATAGCCAGTGTAATATTTTCAGTGAGTCACTTTACCTTAATCTTGTGGAATGATATAAACTCCAATTACAAAATGTCAACATTTTCACTCATTGAAGACAAAGAACTTGCCAAAAATATTATCTTAAAAACCATCGATTAGACATAAGGCAACGGGGATGTGGATAAACATGATCTACCTGCAACATTAATCTATGAACATTTGTTCTGCAGGCACATCACTTTATTAAATTATTACACAAAGATAATTTACAGAAAAAGCTGTATATTTAGTAATTGTGTATATTTCAGAATTTGTTAGGTTTCCATCTTTATACTTTAGAAAAAGGTTACAGGTTCATAACAGGCCAGATATAGTAGACTTTTAGGAAGGAAGACTCAACAGAGTATTTGAGCTGAACACTCCAGTTGAGTCAATAAAAGTGCATTTTTTTTCTGTAACTCAGTTGTACAGTGAGAGCATATAAAGTGGAGGACTAGGCAAATGTTTGCAAGTTTTATAAATTTAGATATCAAGTAATAGGTTTTCTCAACTGAAAGATTTGTCTACAGATTACTAAAACTTTTTTTCGATGTTTGGGTCACTTGGACTTGTTAGTTCAGTTTACATGAGTTACATTAAATAGAATGGCATAGATGCAGCCAGATCCTATCAACCATATTAACTGGACAGTGACCAGTATCAACAATTATACTGACCTCCACCACACATTTCCACTGGGTTATGCTCTAGTAATCTAACCTAAAATAAAAGCAATAAGAGCCGGACACAATACCTTGTCATCTCCTTCCCCACATATGATTTAAAAGAGAAAGAGTGAGAGAATGTTTAAGAAACCCACAGTCACTATAGCCAGGTATGAGGTTTAGGAGACATAAAGAACGATCCCTTAAGTAGAATCCGAACTTTCATGTTATTTTCTCCCCCTCACAGGAAAAGATGGCACTAAAAAGATTCCATCCATGGTTCTTAAGCTCTGAGCATATGCTTAGGCTGAGTCTCTGTGCCTCACTTATAAGAGAGGCTGTGCCTCTGCTCATTGTGCCCTGTGGAAGAGAACATATATTGCATGGAAATGCTGAAAGTCTCTTTGATGAGAAATTATGCCTTTTTACCCTTTCTGCTTTGTAAGAATTCATATAAATTATATATGTAAAATACTTTCTATACTGAAAATTGCTGAAGGAAAGCAGTGAATATATAAAGTGAAAGACCAACAAATTCTGCCCTACGGAAAGTAAAACAAAGGGTAAGAATATTCCTCTCACTTTTCTGGAAAAGTCCATATAAGGAGTTAGTACCTGTGCTAATTACGCTTTCATTGACCATCTCTCCTTGCCCTATCTGGGCCTAGAACTGTTTATATAATTGAAAATTCCCACCTTTAGACAGACAACTAAGAGTGATTCTGTTAACTTGCTTGGTCTAAATTTAATAAGTGTTGGTGAAAAATATTTTTTAATGTGGAGCCCTTGGAACATTGGGGCATTATAATTAGGTTTTACTTTTAGATTGGCAGATGCCAATGTAACAGATTAAACCTGTTAGTTTACCTTTGAAGATATGCAAAACCGTTGTCCACAACCACTCTGTTAGTCATGTTATTTACTTGCTGAGGCTTGACCAGTCAGAGGAGCATAAACCAAACTCATCCCAAGGCAAACTGGAAGAAGGGAATAGAATTGCTAAAAGACTTTTGAGTCACCTTCAGCAGCTTCTCCCTTGTGTTCAGCTGGAGGAAGTTCAAATCCTATTGAATGTCAATAAACTCACACGTAAACTTGAAATCCAGGCAGATAGGAAGATGCCTTTAATTCCTAAGAAGTTGTGCTGACAACTCATAATGATGCAATGCTTGGCAGTGACTCTGAAGACATCTCTAAATACTGGTTAGCCAAGGTTCTTAGGCTATAAGCAACAGAAAGAGGGACAATGATACATAAAACAGTTTTATTGTTTTTCTTATGAACGCAAACTTACTGTAATGACTTGGGTATCGTAATAAGAAATGAAACATAAAGAACTAGGCTCAAAAAGAGTGAAACAATAGGAGAATTATATCATTTTTGAAGACACACGCTACAGGGATTAATATGATTAACCTACTGCATTCTGGGGCCATCGATGTTGGTATGAATTCACTGTGCTTGTTTCTGTACTTATTCTGCTGAGGATTCAAGGTCTTAGTAAAGGAGAAGAGCCCAACTAGGCTCACTTAAGTGAAATGGAAACCATTTATCCAGGGTCGGGCAGGATATCTTTTTCAGCAATCCTATCAAAACTGAAGTCAAATATTTTCAGTCTTTTCAAAAGGATATCAGGGAATTTCTACTAGAACCATGGGAGTAGATAATGGAAAATAAGCCAACAAAAATCCATTATAGCAACTATCGATCCAAAGTTTCCTTTGATTAATCAATGTATCTATAAGGGATACTAAGGCTACCTAATATACTCAAATTATCCTGAAATATTTCTTACGTATTGCCGATGGCCCAACATGCTGTTTTACCAAATTTCTCAAGCTTGGCAAGACTCAACTTCAAACTCTGAGGACCATGCCATTTTTATTGAGGCTTGGTTTTGCCTCTATTGGTAGAAATCCAGAGTAGACCTTACCCTAGAGCATGGTCCTTAGTCCTAATGTGTGATCTGGTGTCTCACCTGGATGGCTAGGGCGTTAACAAGGTCTGCTTATTTGGCGTGGTCCAGAACTGCATCATCTTTCAGCATTACCCTCTTCATTCTTTTATCTCTATTCTGTCCCTAATCCAATAGCAATAACTCCCTAGTAAGCATCTAAAGTCTAGCCTCTGCTAAATAATTGCTTTTAACTTCCTTCCACAGACTTCTAGCTTTGTTTTCTCTGTGAAACTCCCTTCTCTCTAGTACCCTGCCCTACAGTTTTCAGACATTTCAGCAGCCTGGAATTCTACCCTCTGCCATCTCAGCTCAGTGGGACCACCATTTTCTGCTTGTATTCCATGTCTGTCTGAAACATTCTGGAAACTGTTCCTATGCAGAAAGATGGGACAAAATAGGAACTTTATGAGTTTTCTATGAGTTTTCTCAGGGATTGTTGTCATGTGCTGCTTGTCATCTGGTGCCTGAAAACAGTTACTTCAAATATTTTTATTTTATTATTATTTAAATTTAATTTATTTATTTTTTGAGATGGAGTTTTGCTCTGTCACCCAGGCTAGAGTACATGGCACGATCTTGGCTCACTACAACTTCTGCCTCTGGGGTTCAAGCAATTCTCCTGCCTCAGCCTCCCAGGTAGCTGGGATTACAGGCAACCGCCACCATGCCTGGCTAGTTTTTGTATTTTTAGTAGAGACAGGGTTTCACTGTGTTGGTCAGGCTGGTCTTGAACTCCTGACCTCAGGTGATTCATCTGCCTCAGCCTCCCAAAGTGCTGGGATTACAGGCGTGAGCCACTGTGCCCGGACCCAAATATTTTTAATGAATTTCAGATATTGACAACAGAAAAGCTGGTCCAGTACCAATTATTCTATAGTGGCCAGAAACCCAGCAACATATAATAACATTTTAAGCTCTGAAACATAAATATTCCTTGCTTATTTTAGTAACAATTTAGAAAATCTTAAGAAAATCATATTTTTGGAACCCATATATAGAGAAGATTACCTTAAAAGGTAATCAGGTTAATATACATAGGATTCACAATACTGGTTAGCACAGGTTGACAAGGCAGGATTTCATTCTGCCTGGGTAGAAAACATAGGTAGATTTGAGTTATTGCCAAGATTCTACCTTTTGAGTTGGATGGCAATTTCATAGATGCTTACTGTATTATTAAAGTAGACAATCATAGAAAAATAGATAAATCAATAAAAAGAGGCCTTGCATCTATGATTGATAAGATTGCATTATGAACAAAACAGTATAACTTCTCCAATTCTCTTCTTGTGAAGGCAAAATTGCTTATAAACTGGACCACAGGAGTTGTCTTTTTTTTTTTCTTTTTCTAACAAAGGCAAAAACAAGACAAAAACTACTACATAGAAGTTACTTTATGAGAAAATATTGGGCATTTTCTGAGAGATACTGAGATGCTCCCTGAGTAACGGAAACTCTTGTATTCTTCCAAAAAACTGAGCCCTGATAAAACCACTTTAGATGACTCAAAATATTTTCAGCTGTGCTCAGCCTTCAGGGACTAACTTTTATGACTGTTTAAGAAAGGAGCACTATATAATAGCCTCAAATTAGAATAACCCAACTTCTAATAAGTATTAAAATACACAAATAATATGTAGCAGATTTATACAATGTAATGGTTGCAGCAATTAGAAATGAGCTACTACTAAATGGAACAACATAGGCATATTCTGTAAACATAATATCGAGCAAAGCAACCAGCCACAGAAGAACACATATTAACTATATGATTCCACGTTGTGATGGTTAATTCTGAGGGTCAACTTGATTGGGTTGATGGATACAAAGTATTAATCCTGGGTGTGTCTGTGTGGGTGTTGCCAAAAGAGATTAACATTTGAGTCAGCCCATGAGGGATACAAAGTATTAATCCTGGGTGTGTCTGTGTGGGTGTTGCCAAAAGAGATTAACATTTGAGCTAGTAGGCTGGGGAAGGCAGATCCAATCCTAATCTGGTGGTCACAATCTAATCATGATAATTCAATAGTCTGTACACTTATAATTATTGCAGTTATCTATGTACATTATACTTTTAGGACCAAATTTATTTTTTAATATTAAATAGTATTCAGGAATTAGGCACACAATTTTAATTTGTGAGACTTCTTTCTTTAAATTGTTTCAAAAGTATAAAGAATGAAATTATATCTAAGGAGAGTTAGATGGAAATAATTTAATCTACTGCTAAGATCCATGTACCTGAACTCTCACTACTTTTTCAGTGTGAAGAGTCCCTCTTAATTTTTTTTAAACCTAAGATGATTACAATAATGCCATCCAATTCAAATGTCCTATTGTAGTTTGGAGGACTCAGAAACAGGCTATCTTCCTTTTCTAATAGCAGCATTACCAAGTGGAAATAGTAATATTACCATGTGTAAAGTTCTTAAGCTGTAATATAAAGCAAGATATAAAGATAACTATTTTCCTTCCACACCCTTGCTTTAGTTTATTTAGATTATCATGTGGCAAAAGAATGGCACAAATCTTTTTTT
>NW_012108886.1:192556-195397 GCF_000951045.1 Mandrillus leucophaeus
CTGCCTCACCTTGCCTGTTGAATCTCACACGACTTTCTCTCATTCGAAAGTTCAAAACTGGCCTGTATGGTAAAAGGGATTCTGGAAAGTATAGCTTCTAGTCTCAATAGGAGTAATGGTTGTGATGGCTAATTTCATGTGTCAACTTGACTGACCTAAGGGATGTCCAGATAGCTAATAAAATATTATTTCTGGGTGTGTCTCTGAGAGTGTTTCTGGAAGAAATTACCATTTAAGTTAGTAGACTTAGTAAAGATTCCCTTACCAATTTGGGTGGGCATCATCTGATATATTTTTGGCCTTAACAGAACAAAAGGGCAAAATGATTTTTTACCCCTAATAATAATATCCCATGGAAGCAAATGTTTCATTCATTCTTTCTCTCTCTCTCGCTCTCTCTCTCTCTCTCTTTCTCTTTTTCTCTTCCCTTCTCTGCTTGAGCTGGGACATTCATCTTCTCTTTCCCTCAGACATCAGTATTTCTAGTTCTTGGGCCTTTGAAGTTAGACTGGGACCTATACTGTTGACTTCCTGAGTTCTTAGGCCACAGGTTTTCCTGGGCCTCCAGCATGCAGACAGCAAATCATGGGGGTTTCTCAGTCTCCTTACTTGCATAAGACAATTCTTCATAATAAATTTATTTCCTATTGGTTCTGTATCTCTGGAGAACCCTAACTAATACGAAAAGGGTTGTTGGTGATGTTGCCATGTGGACAGCATTCATTCACCCATTCTGGTACACTGCCCTCTGTCAATTTAGCATTTTTATTTCCTTTTATTCATATTTAGGTTCCAAATAAAATGAACAATATCCTGCTTCTGCTTCATATGATGCCATATCCCATACACAACTGCATGTATTCCACATACAACTAAAGACAAATTAGTTGCTCCCTGAAAGAGGACGCATTAATCTCATGGATTCTATCCATCTTTGGAGAAACTTATTGCTCTTCCAGTTGAGTTTCACTCCTGCTTTGACATTCTAATACTTAGATACTGAGATATGGGTTGAAATGTGATTGTCACATTTATATTAGATAGTATGGAGCTGAGAGAGAGAAAAAAATTAACAAATATATGCAAACATATTAATAGCAAAGAAAACAAAAAATTCACAACATGATTACAGTCCTTGTTTCTGAACTGGTCTCTTGATTCATATTTACAACTTCTTTCTTCCACTTCCCACTCCATTTTTCCTTTGCCCTCGGAAAGGAACTCAGTATGCTGGTTTGATATAAATCAAATCTCTGGGAATTAAAACCACTGAAATAGTAGAAACCAAAATTGCAGAGTTAATGAGAAAAAAATTTAGAAGCTCATTCTATTTAATAATGACAGGCATATGTTAGTTTTCTATTGCTGTGTAAAAAATAACTACAAGCTTGATAATTCAGAATTATTTTCCTTAAGGCTGAAAATGTCATAGTAATGTCTTTTTAAAAATCCTGCAATGAGAGAGAGAGAGAGAGAGAGAAAGAAACTGTTGATATTTCATGGGATATTATTAGGGGGAGAAAATCATGGGAAGCATTGTAAAGTGTTGTATTAATTAGGATTAGGGTTCTCCAGAGAAACAGAATCAAGAGGTTGTATGCATGTATGTATGTTTGTTTATTAATTTTAAGGAATTGGTTTACGTAATTATGGAGGATGACAAGTTAAAAATCTGTCTTATGGGCTAGTGTGCTGGGGACCCAGAAGAGCAAGTTGTGGTTCTAGTCTAACAACAGGCAGGCTAGAGACCCAGAAGAGCTGATAGTGCGGATGAAGTCTAAAGGCAGTCTGCTAGAGAATCCCCTGCTTCCTTGGGGAGGTCAATCTTTTTTTTCTAGTCAGGCCTTCACCTGATTGGTTGAAGTCTACCCACATTATGGAGTACAATCTACTTTACCCCGAGTTTATCATTTTAAAGGGCAGTTTCATCTAAAAATACCCTTCATGTTGACACATTAAAATTGACCACCACAGGCATGTCCACCACTCCTACAAAAAGTCTTAAGAAGGAAAGTACTGTTTTATTTATTCTTTACAAATAAGAAATCAAAGTACAGAGAAGTTAAATAGCAGTTCGTTATCTATAACAGTTAAACATAGACTTGTGACATAAAATCCCTGCTGATATTTCTGAGGAAATGGAGGCAGGACTGAGATGTATTAAATACATTCTCTATACCAAGTATTGTGAAGGTTTTTAGCTATGTTCACATTTTAATTCTCTTGACCACCTAGCAGGACAGCAATCATTATTCTTAATCTACTTATGGGGAAAAAAATGTCAAAAAGTGACTTGTGAAAAGTCCTGCAGTTGGAAAGTGACCTTAGAGGGAACCATTTGCGGCATTTCTTTGAACAACATACTTTTTTATTTCTTTTTATTTTTTTCTTTCACCAACATCTCATTTACACATGCTCTGGTATATGAAAGTCTATTAAATATCTTTATTACATTGTGCTTATCACTGAAAGAAATGTTTCTGTTATGAGTGATCCAGCCAGGAATGACTTAAGCAAATAGTATATAATAATTTTATTACAAATAGGCACAACACAGATAATGCTATTTAATGATGGTGTCGTTAATTTTTCTCATTTGCATTTTCCAAAATATTTTGTATCTTCTCTATAATTTTGGTCAGTCACTCATAATATGTGTGTTTGCAAATATGATGAGTCTGTTTTTTCTCATTAAAATTTGGTTTCAAATACATACTTAGCAAGCAGCTATCTTGAAATAACTAGGTATTAAATTTAAGCCTTTACAAGTACCTGTTTGCCTATCTAAAACACAACTTTATATGCTGTTTTAAATTACAGAATTAATTTTTTTTTTTTTTT
>NW_012108886.1:197972-200205 GCF_000951045.1 Mandrillus leucophaeus
TTTTCTAATAGCAGCATTACCAAGTGGAAATAGTAATATTACCATGTGTAAAGTTCTTAAGCTGTAATATAAAGCAAGATATAAAGATAACTATTTTCCTTCCACACCCTTGCTTTAGTTTATTTAGATTATCATGTGGCAAAAGAATGGCACAAATCTTTTTTTTTTTTTTTTTTTTTTAAATGGTCTCGCTCTGTCACCCAAGCTGGATTACAAGTGTCCACCACCAAGTCCAACTATTTTTTGTTGTTGTTGTTGTTAGTAGAGACAGGGTTTCACCATGTTGGCCAGGATGGTCTCAAACTCTTGACCTAAGGTGATTGCCCACCTCGGCCTCCCAAAGTGCTGGGATTACAGGTGTAAGCCACCACACCAGGCCACATCTTATAATATTCTGCCCTCCAAATACCAATTCAGCAAGACCACCTGTAGAAAAGTGGCAGAAGCACTATTATGGCAAATATTGATGGCCTTAACCTGCCAAAAAGACTTTCCAGGGGCCCCCGAGACATTTGACCAATTGGAGATGTGCTTTCTGGCCCTGAGCTCTCCTTCTATTGAGTCAACTTGTCTAGAATAAAATGCATGAGTCCAAATTTTTCTTGTGCTCCAAAGTGGTTTATCACAGAACAGAAACTTCAGTTTGACAGTTTTTTAACTGTCACTCAAAGTGTCTGCTTTCTCTGTAGATGACATTCCATTATACCCATGCACAACAAATTATCTTGTCAAGAGGTGTACTGAAGTCAAATCATGACTTGCTTTAATTTCTTGGCCTCTAATAGAAAAGAAAGGCCCCTTATTAGTACATAATTTGATGTCTTATTGCATAAAGCAAGAATGTTCTTAGGAAAGATTTAAGCCAAGATGCACTTACTCAAAGATATAATACTTGGAAATAATAAGTTAACACTAGCACAACATCTACTACACTTTACATATCACATTAATGTGTACTTAATCAGCAGAAAAGACCCATTCTAAGTATTATGGAACTAAAATTAGAGCTTATGTAAATGGGGAGAGGTCTGGGAGAATGAAAATATGAGAAATCACACTTGGAGGGTTGCATAAATGGTCACTACACAGCCCTAAGCACT
Organism: Mandrillus leucophaeus; assembly: GCF_000951045.1. Lineage (NCBI taxonomy): Eukaryota > Metazoa > Chordata > Mammalia > Primates > Cercopithecidae > Mandrillus > Mandrillus leucophaeus. The sequence continues at coordinate 199,073 of NW_012108886.1, forward strand.
GCATTTGGAAAAGAAAGCCACCAGTCATGAGTACATCTGCATAGCACCAAGACCAAGGAGGTGAACTTGTAAAGAGATGTGGAAGCCTACCACTTCTGACTACCACAGCCTCCAAAAATAGTAGCTTCTGCCTCACCTTGCCTGTTGAATCTCACACGACTTTCTCTCATTCGAAAGTTCAAAACTGGCCTGTATGGTAAAAGGGATTCTGGAAAGTATAGCTTCTAGTCTCAATAGGAGTGATGGTTGTGATGGCTAATTTCATGTGTCAACTTGACTGACCTAAGGGATGTCCAGATAGCTAATAAAATATTATTTCTGGGTGTGTCTCTGAGAGTGTTTCTGGAAGAAATTACCATTTAAGTTAGTAGACTTAGTAAAGATTCCCTTACCAATTTGGGTGGGCATCATCTGATATATTTTTGGCCTTAACAGAACAAAAGGGCAAAATGATTTTTTACCCCTAATAATAATATCCCATGGAAGCAAATGTTTCATTCATTCTTTCTCTCTCTCTCGCTCTCTCTCTCTCTCTCTTTCTCTTTTTCTCTTCCCTTCTCTGCTTGAGCTGGGACATTCATCTTCTCTTTCCCTCAGACATCAGTATTTCTAGTTCTTGGGCCTTTGAAGTTAGACTGGGACCTATACTGTTGACTTCCTGAGTTCTTAGGCCACAGGTTTTCCTGGGCCTCCAGCATGCAGACAGCAAATCATGGGGGTTTCTCAGTCTCCTTACTTGCATAAGACAATTCTTCATAATAAATTTATTTCCTATTGGTTCTGTATCTCTGGAGAACCCTAACTAATACGAAAAGGGTTGTTGGTGATGTTGCCATGTGGACAGCATTCATTCACCCATTCTGGTACACTGCCCTCTGTCAATTTAGCATTTTTATTTCCTTTTATTCATATTTAGGTTCCAAATAAAATGAACAATATCCTGCTTCTGCTTCATATGATGCCATATCCCATACACAACTGCATGTATTCCACATACAACTAAAGACAAATTAGTTGCTCCCTGAAAGAGGACGCATTAATCTCATGGATTCTATCCATCTTTGGAGAAACTTATTGCTCTTCCAGTTGAGTTTCACTCCTGCTTTGACATTCTAATACTTAGATACTGAGAT
>NW_012108886.1:202315-204012 GCF_000951045.1 Mandrillus leucophaeus
GCCACCACTCCCAGCTGATTTTTTGTATTTTTAGTAGAGACAGGGTTTAGCCATGTTGGCCAGGCTGGTCTTGAACTCCTGACCTCAGGTGATCCACCCACCTCGGCCTCCCAAAGTGCTGAGGTTACAGGCATGATCCACCGTGGCCGGCCTAAATTACAGAATTTTTTGACAAAGACAATAGAACAATTAAATTCACAAATCAAAGAGTACTTCCAGTGAAAGATGTCGCAGAAAAACACTTAATTTAAGTCCAATTTATCAACCAAAAACAATTTCTATGTGTGTGTTGATTTATTAACTTCCTGGGATAGCAAGTTACATTATTTTGTAAACAAGTCAGGTGAAAGCCTTTCTGGAGTGTTTGGTCTTTATAAACTTTCAGGGTTTCATGGTCAGTTTCCTCCAGGCAAGGTTTGTGTCAAGGGTAACCAGTTTGTAGGATTCTACATATGGTGTTCATGGATTTCAAAGCTGGGTTGGAAGTTGTCTCTCTAGATAAGTCCCGAGGACCCAGGAATGTCTAAATATTCACTGTTAACTTGAACACACTGCCAAAAAATGAGAACATTGTCTGTATTTCAGTTATATAGAATTTCTCTGTATTTCATTCATGCTTTTGAAATAAAAGCTTAAAGTTAAATCAGTACAGATGATACCTTTTCCATCAACCTACTTTATATTTCAAGACTTTTAAATTGATCTGTGTGAACATAGCAGGCAGGTTTAGTCGCTCCACCCAACATCCATTCCTAATTCCATCCTCCTGGCCGTCTCCAACATAAAACCCAAAAAACCTAAAGTCACTCTCCTGGTCTACCTTGGGGGCCATTTGACTTAGTTTTGGCAAGGAAAAATCTGTAGATGTCTTATAGTGGTGCGGAGATGGTCTTCTGAGGAGAATTTCATTTTTGTCATGAAAGGGGCAGTCACCACTTGTACTACTTTTTTTTTGTTCCTTCTATTCCCGTCTTCCTAACTTGAATACAAGTGTAAATCTTGGATCTCAGGAAGATATCCTGAGACTTCTAGAATTAAAGAGCAACAAGCTAAATGTAGTGGAGTAAGAAGACCTTTGGTCCTTGAAGATATCATAAAACCATGAAACCAAGGCCAGGAGCTGCCTATTTACACCTTTAATTACATGAGGAAAAGCTATGTTACTATTTGCTTAAGTCACTTCGAGCTGGATCTCTGTTACTCAAAACTGAAAGCATTCCCTTAATGCTGAAAGTAACAATAATGATAATAATAAAAGCATTTAGAAACCTAGACTAAGGAATATAGTGTTTGCTACTATGTGACAGCAAAAGTCTAAGAGATTTGGGCTTATCAACTCATTGAATCCCCTTAACAATCCTATAGCTATTAGTGTTACTAAAATACCCATTTACATCTGAGGAAAAGAGAGGTACAGTATAACAGTAAAATAGGATCACCCCAAGCAAAGGTGCCAGAATATTGGACAACGACCTAGAATGAGAGCTTTTCATATTATCATGAGAGATTCACTCACTTCCCCAGTGTATGTAGGGCCATGCTGTAAATGTAGTAGACCAATCAACAATATGAGCAATGAACTCAGACACATCTTGGCCTAAATTTAAGCCCTGCCACTTATTAGATGTCTAATCTTGGGTAGTATAGTAAATAACTTTAAGCCTCAGATTACACATACCGCTGGGTATGTAACTTTT
>NW_012108886.1:204422-220918 GCF_000951045.1 Mandrillus leucophaeus
TTAATCCAGTCTGTCACTGATGGACATTTGGGTTGATTCCAAGTCTTTGCTATTGTGAATAGTGCCACAATAAACATAGGTGTGCATGTGTCTTTATAGCTGCATGATTTATAATCCTTTGGGTACATACCCAGTAATGGGATGGCTGGGTCATATGGTATTTCTAGTTCTAGATCCTTATTTAAGATAGAGAAATAAAAGTATCCTGCAGCATTCTCCAATGTGTTTCTGAGCTAAAGTAGCTCATCCTCCTTACTGTCACCATGGCTCAGCTTTTACTGAGTACTCAACTGTGAGTTAGGTACGGACTTACACACTTTATATGTAAAATGTATTCATTCCTCACATCACCCCCTCATCATATCACATCACATCAACAGAGCACTATTATTTTTACCTCTTGCAAATGGGGAAAATTGTGACCACACAGCTTTTAAGTAGCAGAGCCAGGGTTCATACTCAAGTATGACTGATTCTAAAATTTTTAGTCACTAGGCCTTTCTCTTCCCAAGAGGCACCAGAAACATAAATAACAACCATAAAATATTTTCATTCCCTGGGGAGAGTCTGTAGGGGGAGATCAATAAGAAAATAGTATTTTCTTTTTCTTTTCTTTTCTTTCTTTTTTTTTTTTTTTTGAGATAGAGTTTCACTTTTGTCACCTAGGCTGTAGTGCAATGGCACGATCTCAACTCACTGCAACTTCCACCTCGCAGGTTCCAGCGATTCTCCTGCCTTAGCCTCCCAGGTAGCTGGTTTACAGGTGCCCGCCACCATGCCCCACTAATTTTTGTGTTTTTAGTAGAGATGGGGTTTCACCATGTTGGTCAGACTGGTTTTGAACTCCTGACCTCAGGTGATCCACCTGCTTCAGCCTCCCAGAGTGCTGGGATTACAGGCATGAGCCACCATGCCCAGTCAGAAATAGTATTTTTAACACTATGATATGGTGATGCAAAACGACTAAAAGTTGCACCATTTCAATGTCTCATTTGTGTCCTGATCTCACACTTTGCCAAGAGGATATTAAAATTTGTTTGTATGTGTGTGTGTGTGTGTGTGTGACCTTTCTTATGTTGTTGCTTCTTACGGTATGTGATTTTTCCTAGATGACATTTGCTGTAGACTACTCGGGTGCCACTTTACAGAGAAGATAGCATGACAGAGGGCATGTAGGCTGCCATAGGTAGAAGGAAAATGAAGTCCTTATCTCCAAATAGACTCCTCCCTACCCTTTGAGAAATGGAGTCACACTGGTTGTGTCCTTGAAGAAAACAAAGGAAGAATTGAGACCATTAATATTAAAGATTTTATTAGGAACATATGCTACCCTTTACCGAAACTCTGGAATGAGTATTGTTCAAGTGATTTAAATTCCCTAAAAGATCATTCTACTATGTTAGTTCAAGACTAATGAGCTGAATATGAACAATAGGGCAATGGAAAGAAGAAGAAAAAAAAACCATTCCAAGTTTTTTCCTGGATTTCAGCCCCAACCCCTTTAACTGAAAAGTGACAGTTGTCATCTTTATTTTACTATGCCATTCTAACTCAGATCATGATGCCTTCATGTATTTCAACTGTGCAATTCAATCACAGAATAGAAGATTCTACTTGCAAAATTTAACAATTACTTTAAAAATCACTTGGCAATTTAAAACATTTTAGACAAATAAAAGTGAACATTATGCACAGGCAAAATATTAATAGGAGACTGTGGAACAATCCATCTTTGCATAGCAATTTGAGAACATATGGTGATACATTCAAACAAAAGGCTACGTTCAAGGTTGAAACAGCCTTTGTGCAATGGGGCCAGGCAATAACTCATGGCATTGATTACATAAAATGTAGCTCCAGGCTTCTTTCCTGGCTTACTGTTTTGTAGGTCCGTGCTGGGTAAGTAATAAGGAAAGCTGGATATGTGCTTAAGGTTTACAAGACAAACATATATCTCTTGGTCATTTATTTACTCCTTTTGTTAATTTATTTTTATGATCTTATCCTGTAACAGATAACATGTAGTGACTTAATAGTCCACCCTAATTGTGAGATTTGGAAGCAATCTTCTTTACCAACCCAATTTATTCATTGTCAAAAGAAGGAAAACATTGATTTGGGGTAAATTATGTCCTTCTAGTGTCAAGAATAATAGTTGAGTATGTATAGAGCCTTTTTGAATTATTGTTAAAAACTGGTCATGGAACTGTAACTCTTTATAAACATGTCCATAATTTAATCACAACACAATAAGACTTATGTCCACCAGCAAAGATATAACCGAACAACCACCTTGTGTCAAAGACTCTGAAAATTCAATATAAGATAGAGACCACAGATGCTCTATTTCTTGTCTTCCATGTGCCACATTGGAAGAATAATTGTCTTGAACTGCACATGAAATACACTAACACTAATGATAGCTGATAAGCTAAAAAAAAAATCACAAAAAAGTCTCATAATGTTTTAAGAAAGTTTACAAATTTGTGTTGGGCTGAATTCAAAGCCGTTCTGGGCTACATGCGGCCCATGGACTGTGGGTTGTACAAGCTTCGTATAGACCTTAACCACAAGAACCTTACAGCTTAATTAGCTAGAAATCTCTTTTTCTGCTATTATCTTTGATTATTTGAAACTTTCTAAAATAGTTTATTCCCAGCTTTATTAGGAAGAATATACTAGAAATAATTTCATTGTTCTTGGGTGACAGACTTTGCACTGACTTACATTTATTTTTCATATTTGATCATTTATGGATACATTTAACAAATATTCACCAACACAACCATGTGCCAGGCATTATCGGATTAAGAACTGAAGGCCGGGCATGGTGGCTCATTCCTGTAATCCCAGCACCTTGGGAGGCTGAGGCAGGCGGATCACCTGAGGTTGGGAGGCTGAGGTGGGCGGATCACCTGAGGTCAGGTGTTGGAGACCAGCCTGGCCAACATGGCAAAACCCCGTCTCTACTAAAAATACGAAAATTAGCCACATGTGGTGGCTACTCAGGAGACAGAGGCAGGAGAATAGCTTGAACCCAGGAGGCAGAGGTTGCAGTGAGCCGAGATCGTACCACTGCACTCCAGCCTGGGCAACAGAGTAAGACTCCACCTCAAACAATAACAACAAATAACTGAAACAGTGAATGCCTTAGACATCGCTATAACTTGCAATTCTAGTGAGTAGCCTATAATACAACATACCAATATCTATGTTAATGAGACTGTAGTATGCTAGGAGGGCTTGTGGAAGATCCACCAAATCCAAGTTTGGATGGTCAGAGAGGCTTCACAAGAGAAGTTGCTTGAGGTGAGACCAGAATCAGTTACGCAGAGCAAGAGTCATGAAAGAATCTCGAGGTGATTCTGAGAGAGAGAAAGGGAGAGAGAGGGGGGGAGTAAGAGAGACTGGTTTTCAAGTACTGAAATACTTTTACTATAAAGGGACTGTCTGTCTACAAGTGGGCAGGTGCATTCAGAAGGTGAGAGGGGTAGCAGGAGGCCTGAGTGTTTAGGTCCTTATAAAACATGGAAGGAAGTTTAGACATTATCCTAAGATAAGATAAAACCCTTTGAAAGAGTCTAAACAGAGGAGTAGCATAATTAAATTTGTGTGTATCATTCCTGCTATGGGTGTATAAGGGTAAGAATTTGAAAGTAAATATGGAGATATTACAGAATATGTCAAAAAATGAATTATGTAATTAAAAATAATTTTTACTTTTATTTATTTGTATACATTTATGGGATACATGTGCAATTTTGTTGCATGCATCAGCTGCACAGTTGCCAAGTAAGGGCTTTCAGGGTATCCATCACCTGAATAACATACATTATAACCATTAAATGATTTCTCATCATTTTCCCTCTTTCCACTTACCCCTTTGAGTGTCCATTATCTATCATTCCATTCTCTACGTCCATGTGAAAAAAGTTTTTAGCATCCACTTATGAGTGAGAATATGTGATATTTGTCTTTCTGTACTTGGCTTGTTTCACTTAATACTCGCTTTTTAATGACTTGGTTCTTTCTCCTTTATTCACCTACATCTAAAATTAGAGTATCATATTAATTTAAGAAAGAGAAGGCTTATGTTTGTCATTTTAGAATGAAAAATGATAGCCAAGCTAGAGGAAAGAGGATTTTAACTAGAACTTGATAAATAATAATATGATAATTAGAGCTGTGTGAAAATCAAATAGGCAATCTCGAGAAGTAAGTTGTCACTCCTGGAAACATTTCTGCAGGGGAAAGACGATCACTAATAAAGGGATGTTGTGGAAGAGATGACTATGTTGCCAGGAGGTTGGACTAAATTGCCTCTGGACTTTCTTCTGGTTCTCAACTTACGTGAAGGTTCCTCTTGGCTGAATGATGGTTAACCAAGGTTCTAACATTATATTTAGATTGCTGCATTGTCTCAAATTTTTAAATCATTCCCACTTTTTTTTCTAGACATACAGGATATTTTTTTCAGATATTAAGACTCCGTGTTTCTTACTAGAAGACATGGAAAGAAATAAGTTAGGAAATGAATTGTTTGTCTGCTCCCCTGAATTTTTTAGACCCTGATGCCTGGCAGAAGGATTATTTTCAGGGCTGTAGGTACATTTTTTGAAATTTCTGCTCCATTTTGAAAACATCTTGGAGAAATAAAATGAGCAACATTACTCAAATACATAATCCAAAACATAACATTTCCAAAAACCTTATTATACACATTTTAGCACAGTAGTGCTTATCCAATTAACTATATTCACAACCAAGACACTCTCTCCTCTTCTCTCACTTCTCCAAGTGAATTCATATATGAATAAATGAACTAATGTATTAGAGATTCACGGTTGATGTAACAGACAATTTTGGAAGATTTTCCGTGAGCTAAAAGGAAGATATACGGAACAAAGGCTTAGCAATCTCCGAATTGTCAGCGGTATTTAGGACTTCAGTCTTGTTTTAATACTGTACCTCTTCAGGAGTTTCAAATTCACTGTGCATAATTGGAGGTGGTGTTACTTCCCATAAATCAGACTCAAGGTAAAGTGAGTTAGGGTAACTTATCATGCACATGATTTTATTTAAAAAGGTCTTTACATTCTCAAGGAGTATTTCACATATTGTGCTCTGACTTATTTTTTTTTTTAGACTTGGGAACACAAAACATAGAGGTTACTAGCCACCTTGGTAAAATCTTAGGATAGGAATTTTAGAATCAAATATACATAGTTACGTGCTCCTCATGTAACTCACTCTAATGTTGAAATTTGGAATGAGTTAATTTACATATGATGCTCAGAGGACTTAATACTTTTATAATTCTATTGTAAATAAATTCTTGATTTTGAAATCTTGTTCATTTGTAGTTGGTATGTTCTGTGTTTGTTATTAGAATATATCTGGGAAGATGACCATATGAGACAAATTACAATGAAAAGTTTATAAACAGTAATTACAGAGATTGTCCTCACCATTTGCTGATAGTCTGCACTAATGGTACTACTAGTGAATCCAATAAGGGCAATTGGATTTTCTCGGATACTTGAAATTTATTATGTGGATATCTTACCTGTGCCTTATTAGGTAACATGAAAATTTATAGTAAGTTCTGTGTCTCCTCTAACTCTTATCTCAAAAGAAGGAGATGAAATCACTGAAACACATTGTTTGAGAGAGTGTTTTTCTGTTTTGAAAGGTCCAGCTGAGATTATGGGAAATGTGCAGGAAGAGATTTCTACTTGTTGTATTTAAGGGACAGGCTGCTAAGCACCCTCTCAAACCAAGTGCTGGAAAAACAATCACATTGATTTGTAGTTGTAAATTGTCTTCCTCTTACCTATCAATATCCTTTTTTTATTTGGGGTTTGATGTTTCCATACACATACCTTATGAAACTCAAACAATTAGAATCCAACATTCAAAATCTAGGGTTTGGCTGACTGATCTTAGGGCAATAATCCCCTTTGCCAACGGTTTACTCAGTAACAAGAATTCACACCAGTGAGATGAAAGGAGCAGACTTGGGGGAATTCCCATTAAAATCTCCCTTTCTTTTCTGAGAGATCATTCAGGAATAACTTCCTCTTTGTTATTCATCTGGATAGCCTAGGTTATTAGTGGGTTACAAGAGCAAAGATTTATATACTTTTCATATTAATTTCTATCACAAGTGTGATGGGAGTTCCGTGCTGTCCTCTCCCCACGACATATGCCAGCAGAACAGCCCCTATCTAGAACAATGTTTATCACTGTAGTGGAGAAAAATGTCCTTTAGAGCCCATACCCAGAAAAAACTCATATCAATTCCATTCACACTGCACTAGCAAAAGTGAGCCAGGTAACCATCTCAAACTTCATGGGAGCAGGAAAATGCAAATCTACATGTGCCTTCAGAGCCCACACCAAGGAGGTACCTCCCATTAGTTCTATTCACATTGTACTAGCAAAGATGATCATCTCTAACTTCAAGGGAGCAGGGGTATGCAAATCTATATGTGCTGGGGAAGAAACCAGAAATATTTGTTGGTCAAAATTAATGACTATCACAGTCTTCCTCTGAGCATTATCCTCTGAAGTACTAAATACCACTGTCAATTCAGAGATTGGTAAGCCCTTGTTCCCTATATCTTCCTTTTAACCTCTCTTATGCCTAGATTTCCAGTCTTTCAAACTGATCAATTTCCAAGTGTTTAAGGCAATCTCAGTTGAGTTTTCTGTAACTTGCAGCTAAAATTACCTAACTGATACATATTTATTATGAAATGCTTTTTGAGTAAATATCACCAGCCAAACCCAATTCTACAGAGAGGATACTATTGTTTATGATTCAGGCCAAATCCCTGCCCTTGGGATCTTACGTTCCAATGAGATTTACTTCAGAACCTTTGGGTAGTAAAAGTAAAATGGAAGCTCTGCCCACATGCAGTGTACAACTCAGATATGCAGTAGAGCACATTTTCCTTTCTATCCTATATAAAATCCCTAGAAATAAACAAAAGAGAATTCGTTATATCTCATTCAGAAACTGCCTGGAAAGGCAGATGCCTGCTGTTTATTTCCTGGCTTTGGACTCTGGTCTATGTGGTGATTGGTCACTGGGGACCTGGTTATCTCTTCAAATTCTGCTTTCTTTGAGTGTCACCGAGAAGCAATCAAGTTTCAGTGGGAGCCTATGCAATATTATAAGCTCTATCTGGGGTATATTTTTTAAGAACATAGAAATTCAATACTGTGATTTAGCAAAGAGTAAGGAGAGAGTGAGTCAGGAAGTAGACTTGAGTGGAGAACCAAGACTCCCTTACATTTTCCAGGTCTACTGTGCCAAGCTCTATCGATTCTGACTTTGCTTGATCTGATTTACTAGCACCACCCTGGCCTCAACTTCCTTCAAATACATCAGCATTCACAGGAATGCTAGAAACAGGAATTATGAATCCATCTGTATTTAGTTGTCCTTGTGTTGCCACAAAGGAATGCCCAAGGCTGAGTAATTTATAAAGAAAAGAGGTTCAATTGGCTCACAGTTTTGCAGACTATACAAGTATGGTGCCAGCATCTGCTTGGCTTCTGGGGATGCCTCATTGCTCAGTGCTGTTCACCTGACAGTGAGTGGATTCAAATGAGATCTGGTTGTTTAGACATGTATGTGTCTCCTCACCCTCTCTCTTGCTCCTGATCTGGCTGTGTGATATGCCTGCTCCTACTTCACCATTCACCATGAGTAAAAGTTTCCTGAGTTCTGGTGGGGATATGCATCTCCTAACATCCATTTAATAACTCTATGCTTTATTGTATCACAGCAATTTTCATACTTTGAGAAGTTTGCCTATTCACATATCTCAGTCCCCATAGTATTGGGAACTCCTTGAAGGGATAGATTAGGTGTGCTTTGATTGATTTCCACAATTTGGTCTGGATAGAATTTAAAGTGACTTGTAAATGTGAATCTATGAAAGATAACACAAGCCCAATTTAGTATACCGAAGGAGGAAAAAAGCAGAAAAACATAAAATATTAGTAGAAATGAGACTTAAAATGCAAGCCACAGTGCACTGTTCTAAGAATGCCTAATGGGTTTCAGCCATTGTTCCAGTTTTCACTGTTTGGTAGCAATTTCCAGAAGGGCTACGTTGCAAAGGATTCTCAGGCCACATATAATGGGTAATAGTACTGTGTCTGATTTGTGGCATCTGCATTGGAGACTGAAGGGGGATTTATGACTCATAATTTGCCATTCATGGTCTATATATTTGCTTATGGATGCATGAAAAATTTGGATCTAAACTCTTGGTAAAGGAGAAAAAAAAAAGGTCAGTTGTACAAATTATAGTTCCCACAATACAAAAACACACATAATGTTTAGAGGGAAGCACAGGTTTTTTGGTAGTCTTACTGAGATGGAATCTTTCTCGACAATCATCATGAAGTGGCCATTTTGGTACAATGAACATCACACATGACAACATTCTAAAAAGGGGATACACTGACAAAATTTATAGTATTATTTTTTCTCACTGACTCTACATAACAGTCAGTGAAACTCTATCTAGTACAATTCATTAAAAATAAGCATTGGTATGACCAGTATGATATAGTATATACATTCTGTTCTCCACCTATCTAGGTAGATTCAAAAAACATATGGAGGAATAGAAAAAAATAAATATACTTCACACAGTCTTCCATGAAAACTCCTACTTCCAGATAATTTCTGATACATAAACTTAATATTTTGATACAACAAGCTTAATATTACATGTCAAGAGAACTAGTCCCTAAAGTTCAGCTTTATTTATCTATGTGGTCCCTAAAGTTCAGTTCAATTATCTATGTGGCCAGATAATTATAGAAAATAACACGCTGGGTGCAGTGGCTCATGCCTATAATCCCAGCACTTTGGGAGGCGGAGGCAGGTGGATCACCTGAGGTCAGGAGTTTGAGACCAGCCTGGCTAACATGGTGAAACCCCATTTCTAGCAAAAATACAAAAAATTAGCTGGGCGTGGTGGCACATGCCTGTAACCCCAGCTACTTGAGCTACTTGGGAAGCTGAGGCAAGAGAATCGCTTGAACCTGGGAGGCGGAGGTTGCAGTGAGCCAAGATGGAGCCATTGGACTCTAGCTTGGGCAACAAGAGCGAAAGTCCAAAAGTCCATCTCTATTAATAATAATAATAAATCATATTGGGTTTTTCAGAATCAATAAGATATATAGGAGATACATTAATAGATAAACAGATAGATAGATAGATAGATATGTATGTACATGCATATATACATCGGTAAATAGAAATATAGATAAGAGATTTATTATGGGAATTGGTTTATGTGGTTCTGGAGGCTGAGAAGTCCCATGGTCTGCCATCTTCAAGCTGCAGAGCCAAGAAAGCCAGTGGTGCATGTAATTCAGTCTCAGTCTAAAAGTCTGATAATCTGGGGAGGTAATGATGTAAGAAGTCTATTTCGAAGTCCAAAAGCCCAAGAACCAGGAGCACCAAAGTCTGAGTGTAGTAGAAGATAAATAGCTCAGCTCCTACCCTTACCCCACTTCTTTGTTCTATACAGGACTTCAGTGGATGATGTCCACCCACACTGAGGGACATTTGCTTTACTCAGTTTATCAATTCAGATGCTAATCTCTTCCAGAAACACCCTCACAGGCGCAACTGTGATAATGTTTTACCAGTCATTTGAGCATGCCTTAGCCTATCAAGTTGACACTTAAAATTATCCATCATATAATTACCCGTCATAATAAAAATTATAATAATATCTGACATCTGTTGAACACTTACTCTGTACCACAAACTCTGCTCAGCTCTTTACCTACCTTAAATTTTATTTATTCATTATAAAGAATTACTTTATTATAAAGTAAATCACTCAAAAAAGTGACCTTTTTCAAAAGAGAAAATTACCAGTGTTAAGATTAAAGCATTCGCACTAAAGCTCAAGTAATAATGGGGAGACCCTTTGAGTCCAAGGTCTATAATCTTGACATGGCCAATTCTACCAATAAACATGCTTCAGAAAAAGACAAAAAGAGCTGTAAGTACAATTGTAACTATCTTGAGAAATATTTGCTGCCTGGTTGGAATTATTTTAAAAGATAGTCATCCCAGCTCCAATGTAGTATGGGTCTTTGTCTTTTCTGTTCCATCTTCATGTTCCCAGTAACCAGCACAAGAAAGTACTTAAAAATAGTATTGGAATTAATCTTGTCAGTGAAGCAACTAAAGACCAGACCCATTTTTGTGTAGATAGACACATTTGACTGAATGTTCTTTCAGTCAAATAAATTAGTTACGTATTCTATCTGCCCACTTTCTAAGATAGTTTCCTATATGGGTAATACATTTAATTTCATTAGCTTTAAAATCATTGTCTAAACATCCTCTTTTTTTTTGCCTCAAATATTGCAGGGAAATACATCTACCTCCTCCATTAGATTATAAGGGGTTTAGTAAAGGATAGAGGGAATTTCATACAAGGGTTATTTTTATTTGTAAGCACAAGGTGATTTTTCTCTTCATTTGACAATTAGGCACACACCCAGAATTAGTGCCAACTTCAAAGTGGGATTTTTTTTTTCTTTCACATAGTAATCTGATGCAAGTAATTCAGCAGGGTGCAAAATAAAGTCATGTTTACTTGATCACTAGGCTTCTAATCATCTCCAGTAAAGATTCTAGGAGGGGGGGCAGTGGCTCACGCCTGTAATCCCAGCACTATGGGAGGCCGAGGCAGGTGGATCACCTGAGGTCAGGAGTTGGAGACCATCCTGCTCAACATGGAAAAACCTCATCTCTACTAAAAATACAAAACTAGCCAGGCGTGGTGGTACACGCCTGTAATCCCAGCTACTCGGGAAGCTGAGGCAGGAGAATCACTTGAACCAGGGAGGCGAAGTTTGCAGTGAGCCGAGATCATGCCACTGCATTCCAGCCTGGGCAATAAGAGAGAACTTCCATCTCAAAACAAACAAACAAACACAAACAAACAAACAAAATGGTTCTAGGAACAAGAAATGTGTGTTTTTTATCTCACAGAAATTTATTCTGAAAATTAAAGTAGTTGAACTCTATCAAAAGATGAAAAATTGATTAAGTGAGTTAGGGGACTACCCCGATCTCTAAGGAAGACACTGTGACTAGCACACATTTGTCCTAAGGTTTTTTTTGTTTTGTTTTGTTTTGTTTTGTTTGTTTGTTTTTTTGGCATGTGCCACCTTCAGAGATGGAATTCTAGTTTTATCCACCATGGACTGACCTAAGATGATACTTTTATTTCCTCACATTTAGCTTGAATTTCCACATAAATATTTCAGTGGTCATTTGATGTTTTCCTCTTTTATAATCATTTTCTCTTTTTTCTTCCTAGCAGTACTCCAAATTTCCCAGCTATAAAAATGAGTGGAATTGATTTCACTGCTAGTTTTATAATTGAATTGAAATTTTCTTAAGTTAATCAACTTTTTTTTTTTTTTTTTTTTCCCTGAGACGGAGTCTGGCTCTGTCGCCCAGGCTAGAGTGCAGTGGCCGGATCTCAGCTCACTGCAAGCTCTGCCTCCCGGGTTTACGCCATTCTCCTGCCTCAGCCTCCTGAGTAGCTGGGACTACAGACGCCCGCCACCTGAGGCCGAGACGGGCGGATCACGAGGTCAGGAGATCGAGACCATCCTGGCTAACACGGTTAATCAACTTTTTATCTTCCTGGCAATAGCAATAAACTCAGACATGGGCACAAGACACAAAATAGGTTAATTCAAAGTCAGTGGAACTCAGTGGTGTTTGGCTATAGGAAAAAAAAGGTTGTTTCTTCCTTATATGGACTTTGAAAAAGAATATGGAACTGCTGATATGCTGATAGTCATCTTGAGATCATGTGGAAGAGGTTTGCTGAGAAAGAAGATGGTTCTGAGAAAGTATTGCTGAGAAATGGTGAGGATGGGGATGGGGAGATAGTGAGAAAGTCCTTTTGAGTCCTTTTTACAGCTGCATTGAGGCTATTTTCACTCCTAAAATCACCAGCTACTTAAGCCAGTTTCACATATGTATGTGTATATTTCAGGTGTCTAGGAACTTCAAGCCCCAAGCTCTTCTTATTGGGAATTTGTGCGTTTTATTTTCAACTCTTATGTTTTGCAACAGAAAGAAATAAATATGAGAGAAAACTTTAATTTATACTTTAATGTGAAACAAAAATAACTATTTCTTTATTTTAAACTGTATCCTCACAATGCTGCAATCTGTTGCTTTCTTCCTAATTTTTTCCAACAAGTCTCTTAAAGACTTATTAGTATTCGTTAGTATCTCAGAAATAAAACTTCAGAATGTTGGAAGAGTCAAATACATTAACTTGTCCCCCCAAATTTCCATCAAGTAAAGTGATAAAAATAAGGAATAAGATTTTTAAAGGTCTTATTCTCTTTCTTTTGTTATCCTTTAGAAAGATCCTCATAGAGGACAAAATAGAAATGTGTGTACAAATACACAAATTAGTCCAATTTGAAATGAACTGAAAGAACCTAGCAAAAGAAAGTGTGAATGAGATACAGAAAAATTTGCTGCCACAGCCAACACTTTGCCATACTCAGGACTTTGCAGTCAATTTGAATACATGTGCATATGGAAAAAAAAATACTTAGATTAATTTAATTTATGAAATATATTCCTTTCTCAATTTTACAAATTTTTGCTTAAATACAAATTACAAAGCTTGTCAATAAAATAAACTTAAAACAAAGATCATGGTCTAATGGAGTTTGTAATATGTCCATTTTGTATACGAGTAAGCTGTACAAAATGGGGCAAATCTGGAAAAGTGAAAACTGAAATAGTCACCAGTGCTGAATTATATATATGGACTAGTAGTTCTGTTCCTAAAGAGGCAGCAACACAGAAAAGCTAACCTTTGTTTTTCTTAGACAATATCTGGTAGTGCTCAGGAAAACTCATTTTGGACATAGATAAAGCAGGGCTTAAATCTCCACTTTTGCTTTTTACCTCTATGTGACCTCTCTGGTATTTTGCCATCTGTAAATTGGAAATAAAAATGGCATTTCCCATGTTGGTTTGTTGAGGAGGTTAAAAGAGACAATTCACAGAAAGTGGTTGCATCAAACACTGAATGAAGATTTAGAAGCATATCTTGGTGACTATGAATTATTAGGCTCAAAATCACAGAAAGATGTCAAAGGGAAGACCATCTGTGAAAGCAAAGCAAATGTGAACAGATAATTCCATCCATTTGCTAATTCATTGCATGTATATTTATTGATTAAGACCATGGGATCTAGAGTAATTCTCTCTGAATTTAAATCTCAATTCTTCTACCAAATCTTATTTTATTATAAAATGTATCATACATACAAAAATATATAAACTGCTTATTGTACACATACAAACATACAGGTAAAAAGTATTAATAAACAACTAATGAAAAGAATAACATTAGCAACTGTGATCCATCAATCAGATTACATATGACAGCATACCAGTATATATTCTCTCTGTGCCCCTCTCTAATTATATAGCTCATCTCCCTCCTCAGAGGTAATGAATAACCTAATTTTATATATTTCTTTTCTTTCCTTTATGGTTTTGCCTCCAACATATCAATTATGTATTATAGTATATCTATCCCTCTATCTGTCTATCTCTCTATCTATCTATCTATCTATCTATCTATCTACCTAGCTACCTACCTACCTACCTACATTTCTATTTATATATCCCCTCCGATATGTTGATTATATATTAGTATACCTAATCACTATATTATTCATTGTTTCTACTTTGAAATTTATGTAATAGTGTATATAGTTTATTAAAGTTTTGATGTACTTTTATTTTTGAGTTTTATTCTTGTAGATCTATGAATGAAGCCATATTTCATTCATTTTGCTAGTATATAATATTTCTGTGTATTAACAAAATTGTATTTTATTTGTCTGTTCTACAGTTGATAGGCATTACTTTTTTTGTTTTCAGCTATGATAAGAAATTATAAACAATGCTGCTGTGAATATTCAAGCACATATCTCCTGGACACATGGGCAAAAGTTTCTCTAAGGTCTACTTGGTAGTAGAATCACTATGTCAGATATACTAGTTAATGCCCAAACTATGCCGTATTAGTTGTAACAAATGACTTTTCATATTCTCACTGTATAAAAGTCTTATTTGCCCTAGCCTCACCAATACCTGATCTTGCTGGACTTGATTTATTTATATTTTTGATGGTGTAGGAGAGTGGAAGGTGGAGCAATGAGTTAAGTATGAAATAATACCCCAATGTAATTTTATTTTCATTTCCTAACAACTAATGTGGTTGATCATCTTTTAATATTCTCTTAGTCATCTGTGTTTCCTCTTCTGTGAAATACCTATTACTATCTCTGTTCTTCTACCAGCAAAAATCAGCTGTTTTCTTCTAAGTTTTGTGGCACTTTGCACTACACATGCAAACCCAATCAAGAAGCCATGGTGAGCCCCCTTGCACAATTCTGGGGTTCCTTTTGTATATCTCCCCTTTTCCTGTAACCATCCTTAACTTCCAGCTCACCTGTTAGTCCTGAACCCAATCTCCGATTTCTCAGTTTGTGTGCCTCTTCCTGCATCACAGTAGGAAAAGTGAGACTTACCTACATGTTTCCCTTTTCCTTTGTCAAAGACCACAGGGATTATATTTCTGCTTCTCCTATACCTGTTGTCCAATGGCAGAAAATAGTCATTTGGTTTAGTTTTACAGTTGTTTGTTAAGAGATGGTAAGTTCAATACTCATTCCTTTATTATGGTTGGACATGGAATTCCTAAATTTCAATTTTAAGTATTTTCAAATTTGTACTATGATTTCTTCTTTGGCTTATGAGTTTCTTAAATTTTTCTGAAATTTTCAAACGTGGGGTTTTTAAAAATTCTTTTTGTTGTTAAGTTCTAACTTCATAGCATTATTATTTTTGAATATGGTCATTACTGTAGTGATCCTTTCGAATTTTATGAAGTTACCACAAGGGTAGAAGACATAGTTAATTTCCTCAAGTGCTTGAGAAGAATATGCATTTTCCATTTTAAGTGTAATATTCTATTCCATCCCATAGATCAAAGTTTTTATTATACTCTTAAGAACTTCACTAATCTTACTAGACTTGCTATTTAAAAGTACCATTTATAGAGACATGTTAAAATATCTTACTATGTGGGTGAATGTTCTACTTTTTCTTTATAGGTCTATTAACCTTTTCCTTAGTATAATCCAAGGCAATAATATTAGGTCCATGTGAGTTTTAAATTGTTCTTGTGGAGCTTGGGAACTGGATATTTATTAGAGATCAACACCTGTAAAGAGAAAGAGAGAGGAAAAAGGATTGTGCAAAGAAAAAACTCAAATTGCAATGCAGGACCAACAAAGCCTAGAAGAAGCTGGCAGCAAGCATTTCCTTCAGAGTATCCTATATCAGCCTTTGAGCACCACCTTGTTCAGTCATCAAATGCAGGCTGCCCTGAGAAGAGAGTGGCTGTTTATATCTGAGGTACACAGGCGACTGAATGAACTCCACTGACTGCAATTCCCACCGACAGGCAGCAAGTCCCTCTTTGCTGTGGGGTCTGGGGCATCTGCCTCTGTGTTCTTGTCACTGTGCAGTCAAAATCACTTCTCCGTGTATTTTTGAGAAACAATTTCTTCTCCAAGACTCGAGTGGGTTTTCTTTCTGAGGAGAAACTTAGGAGAGAGAGGTATGTTGGGAAAAACTACAGCTTCCACAGCTTCAGTGAATCTGGTTTCTGGACTGCAGTGGATATTCATTGTTTCCTCTCTTCACCATCCATTCTAGATTCACCTTGCCCTCAGCTACCACCTCTGTTGACCTCATTGCCTTACCTGGGAGAGGTTGCTCAGACCTTATTTTTGAGGTTTCCAAACTCCCGGTCACCATGTCCTTCTTAGGGTTGTTGAATGTCTCCATTTATAGTCACAAATGCGTAGGAGAGTAGCAGGAGACAAACATGTGGATCACCTTGCTTTTTTACTCTATTCTTTCCAATTGGGTAACAATATGTCTACTTCCTCCTAATGATCCCATCTACCACCCCTTCAGGACAGTGACTATTTGCCTGTCAGTCCCTGGACACAAGGAGTTTGTAGTGCTTGAATAAAAGCAACCACAGCTTTTATTCAGTTGAACTCTTACTGTGTTTGCAGGTAACAGTGCATCCCCGTTGAGTACCAAGATCTTTAATCCCATTGATCCCTCACTTTGGAGAAGCAGAGTCAATATATGGAAGCGATGGAAATTAGAGCCACGTTGTCTTCTACCCTTGCTTTTTGGATCCATGCATTCATTTTTTCAACTTAGTTCACAGCTCTGTACAAATATCTTCATTTCATGCATATATTGCATCCTGGAGGATAGTATCTGGAGGATAACATTTATGCTTACAGAGTTTTACTCCTAAACTAGTGCTTCAGCTGTTTCTTCAGCAGCTTGTTAAAACTTA